>NW_027460358.1:0-96168 GCF_050947875.1 Dermacentor variabilis
CATGCATCTTTTGGTAGACGCTGACGCAGTTTTCTGCAAAACCACACGATATGCATGCAAATGGTGGTTTTGGCAGAACGCGCACGTGGATTTCTACCAAACGACGTGAAAAGCATGCCGATGCTGCTCTTTTTAGCACCCGCACATGGATTTGTGTCAAAACGCGTTTTAAGCATGCACATGCATCTTTGGTAGACGCGGACGCAGTTTTCTGCAAAACCACACGATATGCATGCAAATGGTGCTTTTGGCAGAACGCGCACGTGGATTTCTACCAAACGACGTGAAAAGCATGCCGATGCTGCTCTTTTTAGCACCCGCACATGGATTTGTGCCAAAACGCGTTTTAAGCATGCACATGCATCTTTTGGTAGACGCGGACGCAGTTTTCTGCAAAACCACACGATATGCACGCAAATGGTGCTTTTGGCAGAACGCGCACGTGGATTTCTACCAAACGACGTGAAAAGCATGCCGATGCTGCTCTTTTTAGCACCCGCACATGGATTTGTGCCAAAACGCGTGTTAAGCATGCACATGCATCTTTTGGTAGACGCGGACGCAGTTTTCTGCAAAACCACACGATATGCATGCAAATGGTGCTTTTGGCAGAACGCGCACGTGGATTTCTACCAAACGGCGTGAAAAGCCTGCCGATGCTGCTCTTTTTAGCACCGGCACATGGATTTGTGCTAAAACGCGTTTTAAGCATGCACATGCATCTTTTGGTAGACGCGGACGCAGTTTTCTGCAAAACCACACGATATGCACGCAAATGGTGCTTTTGGCAGAACGCGCACGTGGATTTCTACCAAACGACGTGAGAAGCATGCCGATGCTGCTCTTTTTAGCATCCGAACATGAATTTGTGGCAAAACGCGTTTTAAGCATGCACATGCATCTTTTGGTAGACGCGGACGCAGTTTTCTGCAAAACCACACGATATGCACGCAAATGGTGCTTTTGGCAGAACGCGCTCGTGGATTTCTACCAAACGACGTGAAAAGCATGCCGACGCTGCTCTTTCTAGCACCCGCACATGGATTTGTGCCGAAACGCGTTTTAAGCATGCACATGCATCTTTTGGTAGACGCGGACGCAGTTTTCTGCAAAACCGCACGATATGCATGCAAATGGTGCTTTTGGCAGAACGCGCACGTGGATTTATACCAAACGAGGTGAAAAGCATGCCGATGCTGCTCTTTTTAGCACCCGCACATGGATTTGTGCCAAAACGCGTTTTAAGCATGCACATGCATCTTTTGGTAGACGCGGACGCAGTTTTCTGCAAAACCACACGATATGCATGCAAATGACGCTTTTGGCAGAACGCGCACGTGGATTTCTACCAAACGACGTGAAAAGCATGCCGATGCTGCTCTTTTTAGCACCCGCACATGGATTTGTGCCAAAACGCGTTTTAAGCATGAACATGCATCTTTTGGTAGACGCGGACGCAGTTTTCTGCAAAACCCTACGATATACATGCAAATGGTGCTTTTGGCAGAACGCGCACGTGGATTTCTACCAAACGACGTGAAAAGCATGCCGATGCTGCTCTTTTTAGCACCCGCACATGGATTTGTGCCAAAACGCGTTTTAAGCATGCACATGCATCTTTTGGTAGACGCGGACGCAGTTTTCTGCAAAACCACACGATATGCATGCAAATGGTGCTTTTGGCAGAACGCGCATGTGGATTTCTACCAAACGACGTGAAAAGCATGCCGATGCTGCTCTTTTTAGCACCCGCACATGGATTTGTGCCAAAACGCGTTTTAAGCATGCACATGCATCTTTTGGTTGACGCGGACGCAGTTTTCTGCAAAACCACACGATATACATGCAAATGGTGCTTTTGGCAGAACGCGCACGTGGATTTCTACCAAACGACGTGAAAAGCATGCCGATGCTGCTCTTTTTAGCACCCGCACATGGATTTGTGCCAAAACGCGTTTTAAGCATGCACATGCATCTTTGGTAGACGCGGACGCAGTTTTCGGCAAAACCACACGCTATGCATGCAAATGGTGCTTTTGGCAGAACGCGCGCGTGGATTTCTACCAAACGACGTGAAAAGCATGCCGATGCTGCTCTTTTTAGCACCCGCACATGGATTTGTGCCAAAACGCGTGTTAAGCATGCACATGCATCTTTTGGTAGACGCGGACGCAGTTTTCTGCAAAACCACACGAGATGCATGCAAATGGTGCTTTTGGCAGAACGCGCACGTGGATTTCTACCAAACGACGTGAAAAGCATGCC
This sequence comes from Dermacentor variabilis, assembly GCF_050947875.1. Taxonomy (NCBI): domain Eukaryota; kingdom Metazoa; phylum Arthropoda; class Arachnida; order Ixodida; family Ixodidae; genus Dermacentor; species Dermacentor variabilis. Next base: position 2,266 of record NW_027460358.1, read on the forward strand.
GATGCTGCTCTTTTTAGCATCCGCACATGAATTTGTGCCAAAACGCGTTTTAAGCATGCACATGCATCTTTTGGTAGACGCGGACGCAGTTTTCTGCAAAACCACATGATATGCACGCAAATGGTGCTTTTGGCAGAACGCGCACGTGGATTTCTACCAAACGACGTGAGAAGCATGCCGATGCTGCTCTTTTTAGCATCCGAACATGAATTTGTGGCAAAACGCGTTTTAAGCATGCACATGCATCTTTTGGTAGACGCGGACGCAGTTTTCTGCAAAACCACACGATATGCACGCAAATGGTGCTTTTGGCAGAACGCGCTCTATGCACGCAAATGGTGCTTTTGGCAGAACGCGCTCGTGGATTTCTACCAAACGACGTGAAAAGCATGCCGACGCTGCTATTTCTAGCACCCGCACATGGATTTGTGCCAAAACGCGTTTTAAGCATGCACATGCATCTTTTGGTAGACGCGGACGCAGTTTTCTGCAAACCGCACGATATGCATGCAAATGGTGCTTTTGGCAGAACGCTCACGTGGATTTCTACCAAACGAGGTGAAAAGCATGCCGATGCTGCTCTTTTTAGCACCCGCACATGGATTTGTGCCAAACGCGTTTTAAGCATGCACATGCAACTTTTCGTAGACGCGGACCGCAGTTTTCTGCAAACCGCACGATATGCATGCAAATGGTGCTTTTGCAGAACGCGCACGTGGATTTCTACCAAACGAGGTGAAAAGCATGCCGATGCTGCTCTTTTTAGCACCCGCACATGGATTTGTGCCAAAACGCGTTTTAAGCATGCACATGCATCTTTTGGTAGACGCGGACGCAGTTTTCTGCAAAACCACACGATATGCATGCAAATGACGCTTTTGGCAGAACGCGCACGTGGATTTCTACCAAACGACGTGAAAAGCATGCGATGCTGCTCTTTTAGCACCCGCACATGGATTTGTGCCAAAACGCGTTTTAAGCATGCACATGCATCTTTTGGTAGACGCGGACGCAGTTTTCTGCAAAACCACACGATATACATGCAAATGGTGCTTTTGGCAGAACGCGCACGTGGATTTCTACCAAACGACGTGAAAAGCATGCCGATGCTGCTCTTTTTAGCACCCGCACATGGATTTGTGCCAAAACGCGTTTAAGCATGCACAAGCATCTTTTGGTAGACGCGGACGCAGTTTTCTGCAAAACCACACGATATGCATGCAAATGGTGCTTTTGGCAGAACGCGCACGTGGATTTCTACCAAACGACGTGAAAAGCATGTCGCTGCTGCTCTTTTTAGCACCCGCACATGGATTTGTGCCAAAACGCGTGGTTAAGCATGCACATGCATCTTTTGGTAGACGCGGACGCAGTTTTCTGCAAAACCACACGTATGCATGCAAATGGTGTTTTTGACAGAACGCGCATGTGGATTTCTACCAAACGTCGTGAAAAGCATGCGATGCTGCTCTTTTTAGCATCCGCACATGAATTTGTGCCAAAACGCGTTTTAAGCATGCACATGCATCTTTTGGTAGACGCGGACGCAGTTTTCTGCAAAACCACACGATATGCATGCAAATGACGCTTTTGGCAGAACGCGCACGTGGATTTCTACCAAACGACGTGAAAAGCATGCCGATGCTGCTCTTTTTAGCACCCGCACATGGATTTGTGCCAAAACGCGTTTTAAGCATGCACATGCATCTTTTGGTAGACGCGGACGCAGTTTTCTGCAAACCACACGATATACATGCAAATGGTGCTTTTGCAGAACGCGCACGTGGATTTCTACCAAACGACGTGAAAAGCATGCCGATGCTGCTCTTTTTAGCACCCGCACATGGATTTGTGCAAAACGCGTTTTAAGCATGCACATGCATCTTTTGGTAGACGCGGACGCAGTTTTCGGCAAAACACACGCTATGCATGCAAATGGTGCTTTTGGCAGAACGCGCGCGTGGATTTCTACCAAACGACGTGAAAAGCATGCCGATGCTGCTCTTTTAGCACCCGCACATGGATTTGTGCCAAAACGCGTGTTAAGCATGCACATGCATCTTTTGGTAGACGCGGACGCAGTTTCTGCAAAACCACACGAGATGCATGCAAATGGTGCTTTTGGCAGAACGCGCACGTGGATTTCTACCAAACGACGTGAAAGCCTGCGATGCTGCTCTTTTTAGCACCGGCACATGGATTTGTGCTAAAACGCGTTTTAAGCATGCACATGCATCTTTGGTAGACGCGGACGCACTTTTCTGCAAAACCACACGATATGCATGCAAATGGTGCTTTTGCAGAACGCGCACGTGGATTTCTACCAAACGACGTGAAAAGCGTGCCGATGCTGCTCTTTTAGCACCCGCACATGGATTTGTGCCAAAACGCGTTTTAAGCATGCACATGCATCTTTTGGTAGACGCGGACGCAGTTTCTGCAAAACCGCACGATATGCATGCAAATGGTGCTTTTGGCAGAACGCGCACGTGGATTTCTACCAAACGACGTGAAAAGCATGCCGATGCTGCTCTTTTTAGCACCCGCACATGGATTTGTGCCAAAACGCGTTTTAAGCATGCACATGCATATTTTGGTAGACGCTGACGCAGTTTCTGCAAACCACACGATATGCATGCAAATGGTGGTTTGGCAGAACGCGCACGTGGATTTCTACCAAACGACGTGAAAAGCATGCCGATGCTGCTCTTTTTAGCACCCGCACATGGATTGCTCCAAAACCCGTTTTAAGCATGCACATGCATCTTTTGGTAGACGCGGACGCAGTTTTCTGCAAAAACCACACGATATACATGCAAATGGTGCTTTTGCAGAACGCGCACGTGATTTCTACCAAACGACGTGAAAGGCATGCCGATGCTTCTCTTTTTAGCACCGCACATGATTTGTGCCAAAACGCGTTTTAAGTATGCACATGCATATTTTGGTAGACGCTGACGCAGTTTTCTGCAAAACCACACGATATGCATGCAAATGGTGGTTTTGGCAGAACGCGCACGTGGATTTCTACCAAACGACGTGAAAAGCATGCCGATGCTGCTCTTTTAGCACCCGCACACGGATTTGTGCCAAAACGCGTTTTAAGCATGCACATGCATATTTGGTAGACGCGGACGCACTTTTCTGCAAAACCACACGATATGCATGCAAATGGTGCTTTGGCAGAACGCGCACGTGGATTTCTACCAAACGACGTGAAAAGCATGCGATGCTGCTCTTTTTAGCACCCGCACATGGATTTGTGCCAAAACGCGTTTTAAGCATGCACATGCATCTTTTGGTAGACGCGGACGCAGTTTCTGCAAAACCACACGATATGCATGCAAATGGTGCTTTGGCAGAACGCGCACGTGGATTTCTACCAAACGACGTGAAAAGCATGCCGATGCTGCTCTTTTTAGCACCCGCACATGGATTTGTGCCAAAACGCGTTTAAGCATGCACATGCATCTTTTGGTAGACGCGGACGCAGTTTTCTGAAAAACCACACGATATGCATGCAAATGGTGCTTTTGGCAGAACGCGCACGTGGATTTCTACCAAACGACGGGAAAAGCATGCCGATGCTGCTCTTTTTAGCACCCGCACATGGATTTGTGCCAAAACGCGTTTTAAGCAGCACATGCATCTTTTGGTACACGCGGATGCAGTTTTCTGCAAAACCACACGATATGCATGCAAATGGTGCTTTTGGCAGAATGCGCACGTGGATTTCTACCAAACGACGTGAAAAGCATGCCGATGCTGCTCTTTTTAGCACCCGCACATGGATTTGTGCCAAAACGCGTTTTAAGCATGCACATGCATCTTTTGGTAGACGCGGACGCAGTTTTCTGCAAAACCACACGATATACATGCAAATGTGTTTTGCATAACGCGCACGTGGATTCTACCAAACGACGTGAAAAGCATGCCGATGCTGCTCTTTTTAGCACCCGCACATGGATTTGTGCCAAAACGCGTTTTTAAGCATGCACATGCATCTTTTGGTAGACGCGGACGCAGTTTTCTGCAAAACCACACGATATGCATGCAAATGGTGCTTTTGGTAGAACGCGCACGTGGATTTCTACCAAACGACGTGAAAAGCATGTCGATGCTGCTCTTTTTAGCACCCGCACATGGATTTGTGCCAAAAAGCGTGTTAAGCATGCACATGCATCTTTTGGTAGACGCGGACGCAGTTTTCTGCAAACCACACGATATGCATGCAAATGGTGCTTTTGACAGAACGCGCATGTGGATTTCTACCAAACGACGTGAAAAGCATGCGATGCTGCTCTTTTTAGCATCCGCACATGAATTTGTGCCAAAACGCGTTTTAAGCATGCACATGCATCTTTAGGTAGACGCGGACGCAGTTTTCTGCAAAACCACACGATATGCATGCAAATGACGCTTTTGGCAGAACGCGCACGTGGATTTCTACCAAACGACGTGAAAAGCATGCCGATGCTGCTCTTTTTAGCACCCGCACATGGATTTGTGCCAAACGCGTTTTAAGCATGCACATGCATCTTTTGGTAGACGCGGACGCAGTTTTTCTGCAAAACCACACGATATGCATGCAAATGGTGCTTTTGGCAGAACGCGCACGTGGATTTCTACCAAACGACGTGAAAAGCATGTCGATGCTGCTCTTTTTAGCACCCGCACATGGATTTGTGCCAAAACGCGTTTAAGCATGCACATGCCTCTTTTGGTAGACGCGGACGCAGTTTTCTGCAAAACCACACGATATGCATGCAAATGGTGCTTTTGGCAGAACGCGCACGTGGATTTCTACCAAACGACGTGAAAAGCATGTCGATGCTGCTCTTTTTAGCACCCGCACAGGATTTGTGCCAAACCGCGTGTTAAGCATGGACATGCATGTTTTGGTAGACGCGGACGCAGTTTTCTGCAAAACCACACGAATGCTGCAAATGGTGCTTTTGACAGAACGCGCATGTGGATTTCTACCAAACGACGTGAAAAGCATGCCGATGCTGCTCTTTTTAGCATCCCGCACATGAATTTGTGCCAAAACGCGTTTTAAGCATGCACATGCATCTTTGGTAGACGCGGACGCAGTTTTCTGCAAAACCACACGATATGCATGCAAATGACGCTTTTGGCAGAACGCGCACGTGGATTTCTACCAAACGACGTGAAAAGCATGCCGATGCTGCTCTTTTTAGCACCCGCGCATGGATTTGCGCCAAAACGCGTTTTAAGCATGCACATGCATCTTTGGTAGACGCGGACGCAGTTTTCGGCAGAACCACACGCTATGCATGCAAATGGTGCTTTTGGCAGAACGCGCGCGTGGATTTCTACCAAACGACGTGAAAAGCATGCCGATGCTGCTCTTTTTAGCACCCGCGCATGGATTTGTGCAAAACGCGTGTTAAGCTTGCACATGCATCTTTTGGTAGACGCGGACGCAGTTTTCTGCAAAACCACACGAGATGCATGCAAATGGTGCTTTTGGCAGAACGCGCACGTGGATTTCTACCAAACGACGTGAAAAGCCTGCCGATGCTGCTCTTTTTAGCACCGGCACATGGATTTGTGCTAAAACGCGTTTTAAGCATGCACATGCATCTTTTGGTAGACGCGGACGCACTTTTCTGCAAACCACACGATATGCATGCAAATGGTGCTTTTGCAGAACGCGCACGTGGATTTCTACCAAACGACGTGAAAAGCGTGCCGATGCTGCTCTTTTTAGCACCCGCACATGGATTTGTGCCAAAACGCGTTTTAAGCATGCACATGCATCTTTTGGTAGACGCGGACGCAGTTTTCTGCAAAACCGCACGATATGCATGCAAATGGTGCTTTTGGCAGAACGCGCACGTGGATTTCTACCAAACGACGTGAAAAGCATGCCGATGCTGCTCTTTTTAGCACCCGCACATGGATTTGTGCCAAAACGCGTTTTAAGCATGCACATGCATCTTTTGGTAAACGCGGACGCAGTTTTCTGCAAAACCACACGATATGCATGCAAATGGTGCTTTTGGCAGAACGCGCACGTGGATTTCTACCAAACGACGTGAAAAGCATGTCGATGCTGCTCTTTTTAGCACCCGCACATGGATTTGTGCCAAAACGCGTGTTAAGCATGCACATGCATCTTTTGGTAGACGCGGACGCAGTTTTCTGCAAAACCACACGATATGCATGCAAATGGTGCTTTTGACAGAACGCGCATGTGGATTTCTACCAAACGACGTGAAAAGCATGCCGATGCTGCTCTTTTTAGCATCCGCACATGAATTTGTGCCAAAACGCGTTTTAAGCATGCACATGCATCTTTTGGTAAACGCGGACGCAGTTTTCTGCAAAACCACACGATATGCATGCAAATGACGCTTTTGGCAGAACGCGCACGTGGATTTCTACCAAACGACGTGAAAAGCATGCCGATGCTGCTCTTTTTAGCACCCGCACATGGATTTGTGCCAAAACGCGTTTTAAGCATGCACATGCATCTTTTGGTAGACGCGGACGCAGTTTTCTGCAAAACCACACGATATACATGCAAATGGTGCTTTTGGCAGAACGCGCACGTGGATTTCTACCAAACGGCGTGAAAAGCATGCCGATGCTGCTCATTTTAGCACCCGCACATGGATTTGTGCCAAAACGCGTTTTAAGCATGCACATGCATCTTTTGGTAGACGCGGACGCAGTTTTCTGCAAAACCACACGATACGCATGCAAATGGTGCTTTTGGCAGAACGCGCACGTGGATTTCTACCAAACGACGTGAAAAGCATGTCGATGCTGCTCTTTTTAGCACCCGCACATGGATTTGTGCCAAAACGCGTGTTAAGCATGGACATGCATCTTTTGGTAGACGCGGACGCAGTTTTCTGCAAAACCACACGATATGCATGCAAATGGTGCTTTTGACAGAACGCGCATGTGGATTTCTACCAAACGACGTGAAAAGCATGCCGATGCTGCTCTTTTTAGCATCCGCACATGAATTTGTGCCAAAACGCATTTTAAGCATGCACATGCATCTTTTGGTAGACGCGGACGCAGTTTTCTGCAAAACCACACGATATGCATGCAAATGGTGCTTTTGGCAGAACGCGCACGTGGATTTCTACCAAACGACGTGAAAAGCATGCCGATGCTGCTCTTTTTAGCACCCGCACATGGATTTGTGCCAAAACGCGTTTTAAGCATGCACATGCATCTTTTGGTAGACGCGGACGCAGTTTTCTGCAAAACCACACGATATGCATGCAAATGACGCTTTTGGCAGAACGCGCACGTGGATTTCTACCAAACGACGTGAAAAGCATGCCGATGCTGCTTTTTTTAGCACCCGCACATGGATTTGTGCCAAAACGCGTTTTAAGCATGCACATGCATCTTTTGGTAAACGCGGACGCAGTTTTCTGCAAAACCACACGATATGCATGCAAATGGTGCTTTTGGCAGAACGCGCACGTGGATTTCTACCAAACGACGTGAAAAGCATGTCGATGCTGCTCTTTTTAGCACCCGCACATGGATTTGTGCCAAAACGCGTGTTAAGCATGCACATGCATCTTTTGGTAGACGCGGACGCAGTTTTCTGCAAAACCACACGATATGCATGCAAATGGTGCTTTTGACAGAACGCGAATGTGGATTTCTACCAAACGACGTGAAAAGCATGCCGATGCTGCTCTTTTTAGCATCCGCACATGAATTTGTGCCAAAACGCGTTTTAAGCATGCACATGCATCTTTTGGTAAACGCGGACGCAGTTTTCTGCAAAACCACACGATATGCATGCAAATGACGCTTTTGGCAGAACGCGCACGTGGATTTCTACCAAACGACGTGAAAAGCATGCCGATGCTGCTCTTTTTAGCACCCGCACATGGATTTGTGCCAAAACGCGTTTTAAGCATGCACATGCATCTTTTGGTAGACGCGGACGCAGTTTTCTGCAAAACCACACGATATACATGCAAATGGTGCTTTTGGCAGAACGCGCACGTGGATTTCTACCAAACGGCGTGAAAAGCATGCCGATGCTGCTCTTTTTAGCACCCGCACATGGATTTGTGCCAAAACGCGTTTTAAGCATGCACATGCATCTTTTGGTAGACGCGGACGCAGTTTTCTGCAAAACCACACGATATGCATGCAAATGGTGCTTTGGCAGAACGCGCACGTGGATTTCTACCAAACGACGTGAAAAGCATGTCGATGCTGCTCTTTTTAGCACCCGCACATGGATTTGTGCCAAAACGCGTGTTGAGCATGGACATGCATCTTTTGGTAGACGCGGACGCAGTTTTCTGCAAAACCACACGATATGCATGCAAATGGTGCTTTTGACAGAACGCGCATGTGGATTTCCACCAAACGACGTGAAAAGCATGCCGATGCTGCTCTTTTTAGCATCCGCACATGAATTTGTGCCAAAACGCGTTTTAAGCATGCACATGCATCTTTTGGTAGACGCGGACGCAGTTTTCTGCAAAACCACACGATATGCATGCAAATGACGCTTTTGGCAGAACGCGCACGTGGATTTCTGCCAAACGACGTGAAAAGCATGCCGATGCTGCTCTTTTTAGCACCCGCACATGGATTTGTGCCAAAACGCGTTTTAAGCATGCACATGCATCTTTTGGTAGACGCGGACGCAGTTTTCTGCAAAACCACACGATATACATGCAAATGGTGCTTTTGGCAGAACGCGCACGTGGATTTCTACCAAACGACGTGAAAAGCATGCCGATGCTGCTCTTTTTAGCACCTGCACATGGATTTGTGCCAAAACGCGTTTTAAGCTTGCACATGCATCTTTTGGTAGACGCGGACGCAGTTTTCGGCAAAACCACACGCTATGCATGCAAATGGTGCTTTTGGCAGAACGCGCGCGTGGATTTCTACCAAACGACGTGAAAAGCATGCCGATGCTGCTCTTTTTAGCACCCGCACATGGATTTGTGCCAAAACGCGTGTTAAGCATGCACATGCATCTTTTGGTAGACGCGGACGCAGTTTTCTGCAAAACCACACGAGATGCATGCAAATGGTGCTTTTGGCAGAACGCGCACGTGGATTTCTACCAAACGACGTGAAAAGCCTGCCGATGCTGCTCTTTTTAGCACCGGCACATGGATTTGTGCTAAAACGCGTTTTAAGCATGCACATGCATCTTTTGGTAGACGCGGACGCACTTTTCTGCAAAACCGCACGATATGCATGCAAATGGTGCTTTTGGCAGAACGCGCACGTGGATTTATACCAAACGACGTGAAAAGCGTGCCGATGCTGCTCTTTTTAGCACCCGCACATGGATTTGTGCCAAAACGCGTTTTAAGCATGCACATGCATCTTTTGGTAGACGCGGACGCAGTTTTCTGCAAAACCGCACGATATGCATGCAAATGGTGCTTTTGGCAGAACGCGCACGTGGATTTCTACCAAACGACGTGAAAAGCATGCCGATGCTGCTCTTTTTAGCACCCGCACATGGATTTGTGCCAAAACGCGTTTTAAGCATGCACATGCATCTTTTGGTAGACGCGGACGCTGTTTTCTGCAAAACCACACGATATACATGCAAATGGTGCTTTTGGCAGAACGCGCACGCGGATTTCTACCAAACGACGTGAAAGGCATGCCGATGCTTCTCTTTTTAGCACCCGCACATGGATTTGTGCCAAAACGCGTTTTAAGCATGCACATGCATATTTTGGTAGACGCTGACGCAGTTTTCTGCAAAACCACACGATATGCATGCAAATGGTGGTTTTGGCAGAACGCGCACGTGGATTTCTACCAAACGACGTGAAAAGCATGCCGATGCTGCTCTTTTTAGCACCCGCACATGGATTTGTGCCAAAACGCGTTTTAAGCATGCACATGCATCTTTTGGTAGACGCGGACGCTGTTTTCTGCAAAACCACACGATATACATGCAAATGGTGCTTTTGGCAGAACGCGCACGCGGAATTCTACCAAACGACGTGAAAGGCATGCCGATGCTTCTCTTTTTAGCACCCGCACATGGATTTGTGCCAAAACGCGTTTTAAGCATGCACATGCATATTTTGGTAGACGCTGACGCAGTTTTCTGCAAAACCACACGATATGCATGCAAATGGTGGTTTTGGCAGAACGCGCACGTGGATTTCTACCAAACGACGTGAAAAGCATGCCGATGCTGCTATTTTTAGCACCCGCACATGGATTTGTGCCAAAACGCGTTTTAAGCATGCACATGCATCTTTTGGTAGACGCGGACGCAGTTTTCTGCAAAACCACACGATATGCATGCAAATGGTGCTTTTGGCAGAACGCGCACGTGGATTTCTACCAAACGACGTGAAAAGCATGCCGATGCTGCTCTTTTTAGCACCCGCACATGGATTTGTGCCAAAACGCGTTTTAAGCATGCACATGCATCTTTTGGTAGACGCGGACGCAGTTTTCTGAAAAACCACACGATATGCATGCAGATGGTGCTTTTGGCAGAACGCGCACGTGGATTTCTACCAAACGACGGGAAAAGCATGCCGATGCTGCTCTTTTTAGCACCCGCACATGGATTTGTGCCAAAACGCGTGTTAAGCATGCACATGCATCTTTTGGTAGACGCGACGCAGTTTTCTGCAAAACCACACGATATGCATGCAAATGGTGCTTTTGGCAGAACGCGCACGTGGATTTCTACCAAACGACCGGAAAAGCATGCGATGCTGCTCTTTTTAGCACCCGCACATGGATTTGTGCCAAAACGCGTGTTAAGCATGCACATGCATCTTTTGGTAGACGCGGACGCAGGTTTCTGCAAAACCACACGATATGCATGCAAATGGTGCTTTTGGCAGAACGCGCACGTGGATTTCTACCAAACGACGTGGAAAAGCATGCGATGCTGCTCTTTTTAGCACCCGCACATTGTTTTGTGCCAAAACGCGTTTTAAGCATGCACATGCATCTTTTGGTAGACGCGGACGCAGTTTTCTGCAAAACCACACGATATGCATGCAAATGGTGCTTTTGGCAGAACGCGCACGTGGATTTCTACCAAACGACGTGAAAAGCATGCCGATGCTGCTCTTTTTAGCACCCGCACATGATTTGTGCCAAAACGCGTTTTAAGCATGCACATGCATCTTTTGGTAGACGCGGACGCAGTTTTCTGCAAAACCACACGATATGCATGCAAATGGTGCTTTGGCAGAACGCGTACGTGGATTTCTACCAACGACGTGAAAAGCATGCCGATGCTCCCATTTTAGCACCCGGACATGGATTTGTGCCAAAACGCGTGTTAAGCATGCACATGCATCTTTTGGTAGACGCGGACGCAGTTTTCTGCAAACCACACGATATGCATGCAATGGTGCTTTTGGCAGAACGCGCACGTGGATTTCTACCAAACGACCTGAAAAGCATGCCGATGCTGCTCTTTTTAGCACCCGCACATGGATTTGTGCCAAAACGCGTGTTAAGCATGCACATGCATCTTTTGGTAGACGCGGACGCAGTTTTCTGCAAAACCACACGATATGCATGCAAATGGTGCTTTTGGCAGAACGCGCACGTGGATTTCTACCAAACGACGTGAAAGCATGCCGATGCTGCTCTTTTTAGCACCCGCACATGGATTTGTGCCAAAACGCGTTTTAAGCATGCACATGCATCTTTTGGTAGACGCGGACGCTGTTTTCTGCAAAACCACACGATATACATGCAAATGGTGCTTTTGGCAGAACGCGCACGCGGATTTCTACCAAACGACGTGAAAGGCATGCCGATGCTTCTCTTTTTAGCACCCGCACATGGATTTGTGCCAAAACGCGTTTTAAGCATGCACATGCATATTTTGGTAGACGCTGACGCAGTTTTCTGCAAAACCACACGATATGCATGCAAATGGTGGTTTTGGCAGAACGCGCACGTGGATTTCTACCAAACGACGTGAAAAGCATGCCGATGCTACTATTTTTAGCACCCGCACATGGATTTGTGCCAAAACGCGTTTTAAGCATGCACATGCATCTTTTGGTAGACGCGGACGCAGTTTTCTGCAAAACCACACGATATGCATGCAAATGGTGCTTTTGGCAGAACGCGCACGTGGATTTCTACCAAACGACGTGAAAAGCATGCCGATGCTGCTCTTTTTAGCACCCGCACATGGATTTGTGCCAAAACGCGTTTTAAGCATGCACATGCATCTTTTGGTAGACGCGGACGCTGTTTTCTGCAAAACCACACGATATACATGCAAATGGTGCTTTTGGCAGAACGCGCACGCGGATTTCTACCAAACGACGTGAAAGGCATGCCGATGCTTCTCTTTTTAGCACCCGCACATGGATTTGTGCCAAAACGCGTTTTAAGCATGCACATGCATATTTTGGTAGACGCTGACGCAGTTTTCTGCAAAACCACACGATATGCATGCAAATGGTGGTTTTGGCAGAACGCGCACGTGGATTTCTACCAAACGACGTGAAAAGCATGCCGATGCTGCTATTTTTAGCACCCGCACATGGATTTGTGCCAAAACGCGTTTTAAGCATGCACATGCATCTTTTGGTAGACGCGGACGCAGTTTTCTGCAAAACCACACGATATGCATGCAAATGGTGCTTTTGGCAGAACGCGCACGTGGATTTCTACCAAACGACGTGAAAAGCATGCCGATGCTGCTCTTTTTAGCACCCGCACATGGATTTGTGCCAAAACGCGTTTTAAGCATGCACATGCATCTTTTGGTAGACGCGGACGCAGTTTTCTGAAAAACCACACGATATGCATGCAGATGGTGCTTTTGGCAGAACGCGCACGTGGATTTCTACCAAACGACGGGAAAAGCATGCCGATGCTGCTCTTTTTAGCACCCGCACATGGATTTGTGCCAAAACGCGTGTTAAGCATGCACATGCATCTTTTGGTAGACGCGGACGCAGTTTTCTGCAAAACCACACGATATGCATGCAAATGGTGCTTTTGGCAGAACGCGCACGTGGATTTCTACCAAACGACCTGAAAAGCATGCCGATGCTGCTCTTTTTAGCACCCGCACATGGATTTGTGCCAAAACGCGTGTTAAGCATGCACATGCATCTTTTGGTAGACGCGGACGCAGTTTTCTGCAAAACCACACGATATGCATGCAAATGGTGCTTTTGGCAGAACGCGCACGTGGATTTCTACCAAACGACGTGAAAAGCATGCCGATGCTGCTCTTTTTAGCACCCGCACATTGTTTTGTGCCAAAACGCGTTTTAAGCATGCACATGCATCTTTTGGTAGACGCGGACGCAGTTTTCTGCAAAACCACACGATATGCATGCAAATGGTGCTTTTGGCAGAACGCGCACGTGGATTTCTACCAAACGACGTGAAAAGCATGCCGATGCTGCTCTTTTTAGCACCCGCACATGGATTTGTGCCAAAACGCGTTTTAAGCATGCACATGCATCTTTTGGTAGACGCGGACGCAGTTTTCTGCAAAACCACACGATATGCATGCAAATGGTGCTTTTGGCAGAACGCGCACGTGGATTTCTACCAAACGACGTGAAAAGCATGCCGATGCTCCCATTTTTAGCACCCGGACATGGATTTGTGCCAAAACGCGTGTTAAGCATGCACATGCATCTTTTGGTAGACGCGGACGCAGTTTTCTGCAAAACCACACGATATGCATGCAAATGGTGCTTTTGGCAGAACGCGCACGTGGATTTCTACCAAACGACCTGAAAAGCATGCCGATGCTGCTCTTTTTAGCACCCGCACATGGATTTGTGCCAAAACGCGTGTTAAGCATGCACATGCATCTTTTGGTAGACGCGGACGCAGTTTTCTGCAAAACCACACGATATGCATGCAAATGGTGCTTTTGGCAGAACGCGCACGTGGATTTCTACAAACGACGTGAAAAGCATGCCGATGCTGCTCTTTTTAGCACCCGCACATTGTTTTGTGCCAAAATGCGTTTTAAGCATGCACATGCATCTTTTGGTAGACGCGGACGCAGTTTTCTGCAAAACCACACGATATGCATGCAAATGGTGCTTTTGGCAGAACGCGCACGTGGATTTCTACCAAACGACGTGAAAAGCATGCCGATGCTGCTCTTTTTAGCATCCGAACATGAATTTGTGGCAAAACGCGTTTTAAGCATGCGCATGCATCGTTTGGTAGACGCGGACGCAGTTTTCTGCAAAACCACACGATATGCACGCAAATGGTGCTTTTGGCAGAACGCGCACGTGGATTTCTACCAAACGACGTGAAAAGCATGCCGACGCTGCTCTTTTTAGCACCCGCACATGGATTTGTGCCAAAACGCGTTTTAAGCATGCACATGCATCTTTTGGTAGACGCGGACGCAGTTTTCTGCAAAACCGCACGATATGCATGCAAATGGTGCTTTTGGCAGAACGCGAACGTGGATTTCTACCAAACGAGGTGAAAAGCATGCCGATGCTGCTCTTTTTAGCACCCGCACATGGATTTGTGCCAAATCGCGTTTTAAGCATGCACATGCATCTTTTGGTAGACGCGGACGCAGTTTTCTAGAACACCACACGATATGCATGCAAATGGCGCTTTTGGCAGAACGCGCACGTGGATTTCTACCAAACGACGTGAAAAGCATGCCGATGCTGCTCTTTTTAGCACCCGCACATGGGTTTGTGCCAAAACGCGTTTTAAGCATGCACATGCATCTTTTGGTTGACGCAGACGCAGTTTTCTGCAAAACCACACGATAGACATGCAAATGGTGCTTTTGGCAGAACGCGCACGTGGATTTCTACCAAACGACGTGAAAAGCATGCCGATGCTGCTCTTTTTAGCACCCGCACATGGATTTGTGCCAAAACGCGTTTTAAGCATGCACATGCATCTTTTGGTAGACGCGGACGCAGTTTTCTGCAAAACCACACGATATGCATGCAAATGGTGCTTTTGACAGAACGCGCACGTGGATTTCTACCAAACGACGTGAAAAGCATGCCGATGCTGCTCTTTTTAGCATCCGCACATGAATTTGTGCCAAAACGCGTTTTAAGCATGCACATGCATCTTTTGGTAGACGCGGACGCAGTTTTCTGCAAAACCACACGATATGCACGCAAATGGTGCTTTTGGCAGAACGCGCACGTGGATTTCTACCAAACGACGTGAGAAGCATGCCGATGCTGCTCTTTTTAGCATCCGAACATGAATTTGTGGCAAAACGCGTTTTAAGCATGCACATGCATCTTTTGGTAGACGCGGACGCAGTTTTCTGCAAAACCACACGATATGCATGCAAATGGTGCTTTTGGCAGAACGCGCACGTGGATTTCTACCAAACGACGTGAAGAGCATGCCGATGCTGCTCTTTTTAGCACCCGCACATTGTTTTGTGCCAAAACGCGTTTTAAGCATGCACATGCATCTTTTGGTAGACGCGGACGCAGTTTTCTGCAAAAACCACACGATATGCATGCAAATGGTGCTTTTGGCAGAACGCGCACGTGGATTTCTACCAAACGAGGTGAAAAGCATGCCGATGCTGCTCTTTTTAGCATCCGAACATGAATTTGTGGCAAAACGCGTTTTAAGCATGCACATGCATCTTTTGGTAGACGCGGACGCAGTTTTCTGCAAAACCACACGATATGCACGCAAATGGTGCTTTTGGCAGAACGCGCACGTGGATTTCTACCAAACGACGTGAAAAGCATACCGACGCTGCTCTTTTTAGCACCCGCACATGGATTTGTGCCAAAACGCGTTTTAAGCATGCACATGCATCTTTTGGTAGACGCGGACGCAGTTTTCTAGAACACCACACGATATGCATGCAAATGGCGCTTTTGGCAGAACGCGCACGTGGATTTCTACCAAACGACGTGAAAAGCATGCCGATGCTGCTCTTTTTAGCACCCGCACATGGGTTTGTGCCAAAACGCGTTTTAAGCATGCACATGCATCTTTTGGTTGACGCAGACGCAGTTTTCATCAAAACCACACGATAGACATGCAAATGGTGCTTTTGGCAGAACGCGCACGTGGATTTCTACCAAACGACGTGAAAAGCATGCCGATGCTGCTCTTTTTAGCACCCGCACATGGATTTGTGCCAAAACGCGTTTTAAGCATGCACATGCATCTTTTGGTAGACGCGGATGCAGTTTTCTAGAAAACCACACGATATGCATGTAAATGGCGCTTTTGGCAGAACGCGCACGTGCATTTCTACCAAGCGACGTGAAAAGCATGCCGATGCTGCTCTTTTTAGCACCCGCACATGGGTTTGTGCCAAAACCCGTTTTAAGCATGCACAAGCATCTTTTGGTTGACGCGGACGCAGTTTTCTGCAAAACCACACGATATGCATGCAAATGGTGCTTTTGGCAGAACGCGCACGTGGATTTCTACCAAACGACGTGAAAAGCATGTCGATGCTGATCTTTTTAGCACCCGCACATGGATTTGTGCAAAAACGCGTGTTAAGCATGCACATGCATCTTTTGGTAGACGCGGACGCAGTTTTCTGCAAAACCACACGATATGCATGCAAATGGTGCTTTTGACAGAACGCGCATGTGGATTTCTACCAAACGACGTGAAAAGCATGCCGATGCTGCTCTTTTTAGCATCCGCACATGAATTTGTGCCAAAACGCGTTTTAAGCATGCACATGCATCTTTTGGTAGACGCGGACGCAGTTTTCTGCAAAACCACACGATATGCATGCAAATGACGCTTTTGGCAGAACGCGCACGTGGATTTCTACCAAACGACGTGAAAAGCATGCCGATGCTGCTCTTTTTAGCACCCGCACATGGATTTGTGCCAAAACGCGTTTTAAGCATGCACATGCATCTTTTGGTAGATGCGGACGCAGTTTTCTGCAAAACCACACGATATACATGCAAATGGTGCTTTTGGCAGAACGCGCACGTGGATTTCTACCAAACGACGTGAAAAGCATGCCGATGCTGCTCTTTTTAGCACCCGCACATGGATTTGTGCCAAAACGCGTTTTAAGCATGCACATGCATCTTTTGGTAGACGCGGACGCAGTTTTCTGCAAAACCACACGATATGCACGCAAATGGTGCTTTTGGCAGAACGCGCACGTGGATTTCTACCAAACGACGTGAGAAGCATGCCGATGCTGCTCTTTTTAGCACCCGCACATGGATTTGTGCCAAAACGCGTTTTAAGCATGCACATGCATCTTTTGGTAGACGCGGACGCAGTTTTCTGCAAAACCACACGATATGCATGCAAATGACGCTTTTGGCAGAACGCGCACGTGGATTTCTACCAAACGACGTGAAAAGCATGCCGATGCTGCTCTTTTTAGCACCCGCACATGGATTTGTGCCAAAACGCGTTTTAAGCATGCACATGCATCTTTTGGTAGATGCGGACGCAGTTTTCTGCAAAACCACACGATATACATGCAAATGGTGCTTTTGGCAGAACGCGCACGTGGATTTCTACCAAACGACGTGAAAAGCATGCCGATGCTGCTCTTTTTAGCATCCGCACATGAATTTGTGCCAAAACGCGTTTTAAGCATGCACATGCATCTTTTGGTAGACGCGGACGCAGTTTTCTGCAAAACCACACGATATGCACGCAAATGGTGCTTTTGGCAGAACGCGCACGTGGATTTCTACCAAACGACGTGAGAAGCATGCCGATGCTGCTCTTTTTAGCATCCGAACATGAATTTGGGGCAAAACGCGTTTTAAGCATGCACATGCATCTTTTGGTAGACGCGGACGCAGTTTTCTGCAAAACCACACGATATGCACGCAAATGGTGCTTTTGGCAGAACGCGCTCGTGGATTTCTACCAAACGACGTGAAAAGCATGCCGACGCTGCTCTTTCTAGCACCCGCACATGGATGTGTGCCAAAACGCGTTTTAAGCATGCACATGCATCTTTTGGTAGACGCGGACGCAGTTTTCTGCAAAACCGCACGATATGCATGCAAATGGTGCTTTTGGCAGAACGCGCACGTGGATTTCTACCAAACGAGGTGAAAAGCATGCCGATGCTGCTCTTTTTAGCACCCGCACATGGATTTGTGCCAAAACGCGTTTTAAGCATGCACATGCAACTTTTGGTAGACGCGGACGCAGTTTTCTGCAAAACCGCACGATATGCATGCAAATGGTGCTTTTGGCAGAACGCGCACGTGGATTTCTGCCAAACGAGGTGAAAAGCATGCCGATGCTGCTCTTTTTAGCACCCGCACATGGATTTGTGCCAAAACGCGTTTTAAGCATGCACATGCATCTTTTGGTAGACGCGGACGCAGTTTTCTGCAAAACCACACGATATGCATGCAAATGACGCTTTTGGCAGAACGCGCACGTGGATTTCTACCAAACGACGTGAAAAGCATGCCGATGCTGCTCTTTTTAGCACCCGCACATGGATTTGTGCCAAAACGCGTTTTAAGCATGCACATGCATCTTTTGGTAGATGCGGACGCAGTTTTCTGCAAAACCACACGATATACATGCAAATGGTGCTTTTGGCAGAACGCGCACGTGGATTTCTACCAAACGACGTGAAAAGCATGCCGATGCTGCTCTTTCTAGCACCCGCACATGGATGTGTGCCAAAACGCGTTTTAAGCATGCACATGCATCTTTTGGTAGACGCGGACGCAGTTTTCTGCAAAACCGCACGATATGCATGCAAATGGTGCTTTTGGCAGAACGCGCACGTGGATTTCTACCAAACGAGGTGAAAAGCATGCCGATGCTGCTCTTTTTAGCACCCGCACATGGATTTGTGCCAAAACGCGTTTTAAGCATGCACATGCAACTTTTGGTAGACGCGGACGCAGTTTTCTGCAAAACCGCACGATATGCATGCAAATGGTGCTTTTGGCAGAACGCGCACGTGGATTTCTGCCAAACGAGGTGAAAAGCATGCCGATGCTGCTCTTTTTAGCACCCGCACATGGATTTGTGCCAAAACGCGTTTTAAGCATGCACATGCATCTTTTGGTAGACGCGGACGCAGTTTTCTGCAAAACCACACGATATGCATGCAAATGACGCTTTTGGCAGAACGCGCACGTGGATTTCTACCAAACGACGTGAAAAGCATGCCGATGCTGCTCTTTTTAGCACCCGCACATGGATTTGTGCCAAAACGCGTTTTAAGCATGCACATGCATCTTTTGGTAGATGCGGACGCAGTTTTCTGCAAAACCACACGATATACATGCAAATGGTGCTTTTGGCAGAACGCGCACGTGGATTTCTACCAAACGACGTGAAAAGCATGCCGATGCTGCTCTTTTTAGCACCCGCACATGGATTTGTGCCAAAACGCGTTTTAAGCATGCACATGCATCTTTTGGTAGACGCGGACGCAGTTTTCTGCAAAAGCACACGATATGCATGCAAATGGTGCTTTTGGCAGAACGCGCACGTGGATTTCTACCAAACGACGTGAAAAGCGTGCCGATGCTGCTCTTTTTAGCACCCGAACATGGATTTGTGCCAAAACGCGTTTTAAGCATGCACATGCATCTTTTGGTAGACGCGGACGCAGTTTTCTGCAAAACCACACGATATGCATGCAAATGACGCTTTTGGCAGAACGCGCACGTGGATTTCTACCAAACGACGTGAAAAGCATGCCGATGCTGCTCTTTTTAGCACCCGCACATGGATTTGTGCCAAAACGCGTTTTAAGCATGCACATGCATCTTTTGGTAGATGCGGACGCAGTTTTCTGCAAAACCACACGATATACATGCAAATGGTGCTTTTGGCAGAACGCGCACGTGGACTCCTACCAAACGACGTGAAAAGCATGCCGATGCTGCTCTTTTTAGCACCCGCACATGGATTTGTGCCAAAACGCGTTTTAAGCATGCACATGCATCTTTTGGTAGACGCGGACGCAGTTTTCTGCAAAAGCACACGATATGCATGCAAATGGTGCTTTTGGCAGAACGCGCACGTGGATTTCTACCAAACGACGTGAAAAGCGTGCCGATGCTGCTCTTTTTAGCACCCGAACATGGATTTGTGCCAAAACGCGTTTTAAGCATGCACACGCATCTTTTGGTAGACGCGGACGCAGTTTTCTGCAAAACCACACGATATACATGCAAATGGTGCTTTTGGCAGAACGCGCACGTGGATTTCTACCAAACGACGTGAAAGGCATGCCGATGCTTCTCTTTTTAGCACCCGCACATGGATTTGTGCCAAAACGCGTTTTAAGCATGCACATGCATATTTTGGTAGACGCTGACGCAGTTTTCTGCAAAACCACACGATATGCATGCAAATGGTGGTTTTGGCAGAACGCGCACGTGGATTTCTACCAAACGACGTGAAAAGCATGCCGATGCTGCTCTTTTTAGCACCCGCACATGAATTTGCTCCAAAACGCGTTTTAAGCATGCACATGCATCTTTTGGTAGACGCGGACGCAGTTTTCTGCAAAACCACACGATATACATGCAAATGGTGCTTTTGGCAGAACGCGCACGTGGATTTCTACCAAACGACGTGAAAGGCATGCCGATGCTTCTCTTTTTAGCACCCGCACATGGATTTGTGCCAAAACGCGTTTTAAGCATGCACATGCATATTTTGGTAGACGCTGACGCAGTTTTCTGCAAAACCACACGATATGCATGCAAATGGTGGTTTTGGCAGAACGCGCACGTGGATTTCTACCAAACGACGTGAAAAGCATGCCGATGCTGCTCTTTTTAGCACCCGCACATGGATTTGTGCCAAAACGCGTTTTAAGCATGCACATGCATCTTTTGGTAGACGCGGACGCAGTTTTCTGCAAAACCACACGATATGCATGCAAATGGTGCTTTTGGCAGAACGCGCACGTGGATTTCTACCAAACGACGTGAAAAGCATGCCGATGCTGCTCTTTTTAGCACCCGCACATGGATTTGTGCCAAAACGCGTTTTAAGCATGCACATGCATCTTTTGGTAGACGCGGACGCAGTTTTCTGCAAAACCACACGATATGCATGCAAATGGTGCTTTTGGCAGAACGCGTACGTAGATTTCTACCAAACGACGTGAAAAGCATGCCGATGCTGCTCTTTTTAGCACCCGCACATGGATTTGTGCCAAAACGCGTTTTAAGCATGCACATGCATCTTTTGGTAGACGCGGACGCAGTTTTCTGAAAAACCACACGATAGGCATGCAAATGGTGCTTTTGGCAGAACGCGCACGTGGATTTCTACCAAACGACGGAAAAAGCATGCCGATGCTGCTCTTTTTAGCACCCGCACATGGATTTGTGCCAAAACGCGTTTTAAGCATGCGCATGCATCTTTTGGTACACGCGGACGCAGTTTTCTGCAAAACCACACGATATGCATGCAAATGGTGCTTTTGGCAGAACGCGCACGTGGATTTCTACCAAACGACGTGAAAAGCATGCTGATGCTGCTATTTTTAGCACCCGCACATGGATTTGTGCCAAAACGCGTTTTAAGCATGCACATGCATCTTTTGGTAGACGCGGACGCAGTTTTCTGCAAAACCACACGATATACATGCAAATGGTGCTTTTGGCAGAACGCGCACGTGGATTTCTACCAAACGACGTGAAAAGCATGCCGATGCTGCTCTTTTTAGCACCCGCACATGGATTTGTGCCAAAACGCGTTTTAAGCATGCACATGCATCTTTTGGTAGACGCGGACGCAGTTTTCTGCAAAACCACACGATATGCATGCAAATGGTGCTTTTGGCAGAACGCGCACGTGGATTTCTACCAAACGACGTGAAAAGCATGTCGATGCTGCTATTTTTAGCACCCGCACATGGATTTGTGCCAAAACGCGTGTTAAGCATGCACATGCATCTTTTGGTAGACGCGACGCAGTTTTCTGCAAAACCACACGATATGCATGCAAATGGTGCTTTTGACAGAACGCGCATGTGGATTTCTACCAAACGACGTGAAAAGCATGCCGATGCTGCTCTTTTTAGCATCCGCACATGAATTTGTGCCAAAACGCGTTTTAAGCATGCACATGCATCTTTTGGTAGACGCGGACGCAGTTTTCTGCAAAACCACACGATATGCATGCAAATGACGCTTTTGGCAGAACGCGCACGTGGATTTCTACCAAACGACGTGAAAAGCATGCCGATGCTGCTCTTTTTAGCACCCGCACATGGATTTGTGCCAAAACACGTTTTAAGCATGCACATGCATCTTTTGGTAGACGCGGACGCAGTTTTCTGCAAAACCACACGATATACATGCAAATGGTGCTTTTGGCAGAACGCGCACGTGGATTTCTACCAAACGACGTGAAAAGCATGCCGATGCTGCTCTTTTTAGCACCCGCACATGGATTTGTGCCAAAACGCGTTTTAAGCATGCACATGCATCTTTTGGTAGACGCGGACGCAGTTTTCTGCAAAACCACACGATATACATGCAAATGGTGCTTTTGGCAGAACGCGCACGTGGATTTCTACCAAACGACGTGAAAAGCATGCCGATGCTGCTCTTTTTAGCACCCGCACATGGATTTGTGCCAAAACGCGTTTTAAGCATGCACATGCATCTTTTGGTAGACGCGGACGCAGTTTTCTGCAAAACCACACGATATGCATGCAAATGGCGCTTTTGGCAGAACGCGCACGTGGATTTCTACCAAGCGACGTGAAAAGCATGTCGATGCTGCTCTTTTTAGCATCCGCACATGAATTTTTGCCAAAACGCGTTTTAAGCATGCACATGCATCTTTTGGTAGACGCGGACGCAGTTTTCTGCAAAAACCACACGATATGCATGCAAATGACGCTTTTGGCAGAACGCGCACGTGGATTTCTACCAAACGACGTGAAAAGCATGCCGATGCTGCTCTTTTTAGCACCCGCACATGGATTTGTGCCAAAACGCGTTTTAAGCATGCACATGCATCTTTTGGTAGACGCGGACGCAGTTTTCTGCAAAACCACACGATATACATGCAAATGGTGCTTTTGGCAGAACGCGCACGTGGATTTCTACCAAACGACGTGAAAAGCATGCCGATGCTGCTCTTTTAGCACCCGCACATGGATTTGTGCCAAAACGCGTTTTAAGGATGCACATGCATCTTTTGGTAGACGCGGACGCAGTTTTCTGCAAAACCACACGATATGCATGCAAATGGTGCTTTTGGCAGAACGCGCACGTGGATTTCTACCAAACGACGTGAAAAGCATGTCGATGCTGCTCTTTTTAGCACCCGCACATCGATTTGTGCCCAAAACGCGTGTTAAGCATGCACATGCATCTTTTGGTAGACGCGGATCGCAGTTTTTCTGCAAAACCACACGATATGCATGCAAATGGTGCTTTTGACAGAACGCGCATGTGGATTTCTACCAAACGACGTGAAAAGCATGCCGATGCTGCTCTTTTTAAGGCATCCGCACATGAATTTTTGCCAAAACGCGTTTTAAGCATGCACATGCATCTTTTGGTAGACGCGGACGCAGTTTTCTGCAAAACCACACGATATGCATGCAAATGACGCTTTTGGCAGAACGCGCACGTGGATTTCTACCAAACGACGTGAAAAGCATGCCGATGCTGCTCTTTTAGCACCCGCACATGGATTTGTGCCAAAACGCGTTTTAAGCATGCACATGCATCTTTTGGTAGACGCGGACGCAGTTTTCTGCAAAACCACACGATATGCATGCAAATGGCGCTTTTGGCAGAACGCGCACGTGGATTTCTACCAAGCGACGTGAAAAGCATGTCGATGCTGCTCTTTTTAGCACCCGCACATGGATTTGTGCCAAAACGCGTGTTAAGCATGCACATGCATCTTTTGGTAGACGCGGACGCAGTTTTCTGCAAAACCAAACGCTATGCATGCAAATGGTGCTTTTGACAGAACGCGCATGTGGATTTCTACCAAACGACGTGAAAAGCATGCCGATGCTGCTCTTTTTAGCATCCGCACATGAATTTGTGCCAAAACGCGTTTTAAGCATGCACATGCATCTTTTGGTAGACGCGGACGCAGTTTTCTGCAAAACCACACGATATGCATGCAAATGACGCTTTTGGCAGAACGCGCACGTGGATTTCTACCAAACGACGTGAAAAGCATGCCGATGCTGCTCTTTTTAGCACCCGCACATGGATTTGAGCCAAAACGCGTTTTAAGCATGCACATGCATCTTTTGGTAGACGCGGACGCAGTTTTCTGCAAAACCACACGATATGCATGCAAATGGTGCTTTTGGCAGAACGCGCACGTGGATTTCTACCAAACGACGTGAAAAGCATGTCGATGCTGCTCTTTTTAGCACCCGCACATGGATTTGTGCCAAAACGCGTGTTAAGCATGCACATGCATCTTTTGGTAGACGCGGACGCAGTTTTCTGCAAAACCACACGATATGCATGCAAATGGTGCTTTTGACAGAACGCGCATGTGGATTTCTACCAAACGACGTGAAAAGCATGCCGATGCTGCTCTTTTTAGCATCCGCACATGAATTTGTGCCAAAACGCGTTTTAAGCATGCACATGCATCTTTTGGTAGACGCGGACGCAGTTTTCTGCAAAACCACACGATATGCATGCAAATGACGCTTTTGGCAGAACGCGCACGTAGATTTCTACCAAACGACGTGAAAAGCATGCCGATGCTGCTCTTTTTAGCACCCGCACATGTATTTGTGCCAAAACGCGTTTTTAAGCATGCACATGCATCTTTTGGTAGACGCGGACGCTGTTTTCTGCAAAACCACACGATATACATGCAAATGGTGCTTTTGGCAGAACGCGCGCGTGGATTTCTACCAAACGACGTGAAAAGCATGCCGATGCTGCTCTTTTTAGCACCCGCACATGGATTTGTGCCAAAACGCGTGTTAAGCATGCACATGCATCTTTTGGTAGACGCGGACGCAGTTTTTCTGCAAAACCACACGATATGCATGCAAATGGTGCTTTTGACAGAACGCGCATGTGATTTCTACCAAACGACGTGAAAAGCATGTCGATGCTGCTCTTTTTAGCACCCGCACATCGATTTGTGCCAAAACGCGTGTTAAGCATGCACATGCATCTTTTGGTAGACGCGGACGCAGTTTTCTGCAAAACCACACGATATGCATGCAAATGGTGCTTTTGACAGAACGCGCATGTGGATTTCTACAAACGACGTGAAAAGCATGCCGATGCTGCTCTTTTTAGCATCCGCACATGAATTTTTGCCAAAACGCGTTTTAAGCATGCACATGCATCTTTTGGTAGACGCGGACGCAGTTTTCTGCAAAACCACACGATATGCATGCAAATGACGCTTTTGGCAGAACGCGCACGTGGATTTCTACCAAACCGACGTGAAAAGCATGCCGATGCTGCTCTTTTTAGCACCCGCACATGGATTTGTGCCAAAACGCGTTTTAAGCATGCACATGCATCTTTTGGTAGACGCGGACGCAGTTTTCTGCAAAACCACACGATATACATGCAAATGGTGCTTTTGGCAGAACGCGCACGTGGATTTCTACCAAACGACGTGAAAAGCATGCCGATGCTGCTCTTTTTAGCACCCGCACATGGATTTGTGCCAAAACGCGTTTTAAGCATGCACATGCATCTTTTGGTAGACGCGGACGCAGTTTTCTGCAAAACCACACGATATGCATGCAAATGGCGCTTTTGGCAGAACGCGCACGTGGATTTCTACCAAGCGACGTGAAAAGCATGTCGATGCTGCTCTTTTAGCACCCGCACATGGATTTGTGCCAAAACGCGTGTTAAGCATGCACATGCATCTTTTGGTAGACGCGGACGCAGTTTTCTGCAAAACCAAACGCTATGCATGCAAATGGTGCTTTTGACAGAACGCGCATGTGGATTTCTACCAAACGACGTGAAAAGCATGCCGATGCTGCTCTTTTTAGCATCCGCACATGAATTTGTGCCAAAACGCGTTTTAAGCATGCACATGCATCTTTTGGTAGACGCGCGACGCAGTTTTCTGCAAAACCACACGATATGCATGCAAATGACGCTTTTGGCAGAACGCGCACGTGGATTTCTACCAAACGACGTGAAAAGCATGCCGATGCTGCTCTTTTTAGCACCCGCACATGGATTTGAGCGAAAACGCGTTTTAAGCATGCACATGCATCTTTTGGTAGACGCGGACGCAGTTTTCTGCAAAACCACACGATATGCATGCAAATGGTGCTTTTGGCAGAACGCGCACGTGGATTTCTACCAAACGACGTGAAAAGCATGTCGATGCTGCTCTTTTTAGCACCCGCACATGGATTTGTGCCAAAACGCGTGTTAAGCATGCACATGCATCTTTTGGTAGACGCGGACGCAGTTTTCTGCAAAACCACACGATATGCATGCAAATGGTGCTTTTGACAGAACGCGCATGTGGATTTCTACCAAACGACGTGAAAAGCATGCCGATGCTGCTCTTTTTAGACATCCGCACATGAATTTGTGCCAAAACGCGTTTTAAGCATGCACATGCATCTTTTGGTAGACGCGGACGCAGTTTTCTGCAAAACCACACGATATGCATGCAAATGACGCTTTTGGCAGAACGCGCGCGTGGATTTCTACCAAACGACGTGAAAAGCATGCCGATGCTGCTCTTTTTAGCACCCGCACATGGATTTGTGCCAAAACGCGTGTTAAGCATGCACATGCATCTTTTGGTAGACGCGGACGCAGTTTTCTGCAAAACCACACGATATGCATGCAAATGGTGCTTTTGACAGAACGCGCATGTGGATTTCTACCAAACGACGTGAAAAGCATGCCGATGCTGCTCTTTTTAGCATCCGCACATGAATTTGTGCCAAAACGCGTTTTAAGCATGCACATGCATCTTTTGGTAGACGCGGACGCAGTTTTCTGCAAAACCACACGATATGCATGCAAATGACGCTTTTGGCAAGAACGCGCACGTGGATTTCTACCAAACGACGTGAAAAGCGTGCCGATGCTGCTCTTTTTAGCACCCGCACATGGATTTGTGCCAAAACGCGTTTTAAGCATGCACATGCATCTTTTGGTAGACGCGACGCAGTTTTCTGCAAAACCACACGATATACATGCAAATGGTGCTTTTGGCAGAACGCGCACGTGGATTTCTACCAAACGACGTGAAAAGCATGCCGATGCTGCTCTTTTTAGCACCCGCACATGGATTTGTGCCAAAACGCGTTTTAAGCATGCACATGCATCTTTTGGTAGACGCGGACGCAGTTTTTCGGCAAAAACCACACGCTATGCATGCAAATGGTGCTTTTGGCAGAACGCGCGCGTGGATTTCTAACAAACGACGTGAAAAGCATGCCGATGCTGCTCTTTTTAGCACCCGCACATGGAATTTGTGCCAAAACGCGTGTTAAGCATGCACATGCATCTTTTGGTAGACGCGGACGCAGTTTTCTGCAAAACCACACGAGATGCATGCAAATGGTGCTTTTGGCAGAACGCGCACGTGGATTTCTACCAAACGACGTGAAAAGCCTGCCGATGCTGCTCTTTTTAGCACCGGCACATGGATTTGTGCTAAAACGCGTTTTAAGCATGCACATGCATCTTTTGGTAGACGCGGACGCACTTTTCTGCAAAACCACACGATATGCATGCAAATGGTGCTTTTGGCAGAACGCGCACGTGGATTTCTACCAAACGACGTGAAAAGCGTGCCGATGCTGCTCTTTTTAGCACCCGCACATGGATTTGTGCCAAAAACGCGTTTTAAGCATGCACATGCATCTTTTGGTAGACGCGGCCGCAGTTTTCTCCAAAACCGCACGATATGCATGCAAATGGTGCTTTTGGCAGAACGCGCACGTGGATTTCTACCAAACGACGTGAAAAGCATGCCGATGCTGCTCTTTTTAGCACCCGCACATGGATTTGTGCCAAAACGCGTTTTAAGCATGCACATGCATCTTTTGGTAGACGCGGACGCAGTTTTCTGCAAAACCACACGATATACATGCAAATGACGCTTTTGGCAGAACGCGCACGTGGATTTCTACCAAACGACGTGAAAGGCATGCCGATGCTTCTCTTTTAGCACCCGCACATGGATTTGTGCCAAAACGCGTTTTAAGCATGCACATGCATATTTTGGTAGACGCTGACGCAGTTTTCTGCCAAAACCACACGATATGCATGCAAATGGTGGTTTTGGCAGAACGCGCACGTGGATTTCTACCAAACGACGTGAAAAGCATGCCGATGCTGCTCTTTTTAGCACCCGCACATGGATTTGTGCCAAAACGCGTTTTAAGCATGCACATGCATCTTTTGGTAGACGCGGACGCAGTTTTCTGCAAAACCACACGATATGCATGCAAATGGTGCTTTTGGCAGAACGCGCACGTGGATTTCTACCAAACGACGTGAAAAGCATGCCGATGCTGCTCTTTTTAGCACCCCGCACATGGATTTGTGCCAAAACGCGTTTTAAGCATGCACATGCATCTTTTGGTAGACGCGGACGCAGTTTTCTGCAAAACCACACGATATGCATGCAAATGGTGCTTTTGGCAGAACGCGCACGTGGATTTCTACCAAACGACGTGAAAAGCATGCCGATGCTGCTCTTTTTAGCACCCGCACATGGATTTGTGCCAAAACGCGTTTTAAGCATGCACATGCATCTTTTGGTAGACGCGGACGCAGTTTTCTGAAAAACCACACGATATGCATGCAAATGGTGCTTTTGGCAGAACGCGCGCGTGGATTTCTACAAACGACGTGAAAAGGCATGCCGATGCTGCTCTTTTTAGCACCCGCACATGGATTTGTGCCAAAACGCGTGTTAAGCATGCACATGCATCTTTTGGTAGACGCGGACGCAGTTTTCTGCAAAACCACACGAATATGCATGCAAATGGTGCTTTTGGCAGAACGCGCACGTGGATTTCTACCAAACGACGTGAAAAGCCTGCCGATGCTGCTCTTTTTAGCACCGGCACATGGATTTGTGCTAAAACGCGTTTTAAAGCATGCACATGCATCTTTTGGGAGACGCGGACGCACTTTTCTGCAAAACCACACGATATGCATGCAAATGGTGCTTTTGGCAGAACGCGCACGTGGATTTCTACCAAACGACGTGAAAAGCGTGCCGATGCTGCTCTTTTTAGCACCCGCACATGAATTTCTGCCAAAACGCGTTTTAAGCATGCACATGCATCTTTTGGTAGACGCGGACGCAGTTTTCTGCAAAACCGCACGATATGCATGCAAATGGTGCTTTTGGCAGAACGCGCACGTGGATTTCTACCAAACGACGTGAAAAGCATGCCGATTCTGCTCTTTTTAGCACCGGCACATGGATTTGTGCCAAAACGCGTTTTAAGCATGCACATGCATCTTTTGGTAGACGCGGACGCACTTTTCTGCAAAACCACACGATATGCATGCAAATGGTGCTTTTGGCAGAACGCGCACGTGGATTTCTACCAAACGACGTGAAAAGCATGCCGATGCTGCTCTTTTTAGCACCCGCACATGGATTTGTGCCAAAACGCGTTTTAAGCATGTGCATGCATATTTTGGTAGACGCGGACGCAGTTTTCTGCAAAACCACACGATATGCATGCAAATGGTGCTTTTGGCAAAACGCGCGCGTGGATTTCTACCAAACGACGTGAAAAGCATGCCGACGCTGCTCTTTTTAACATCCGCACATGGATTTGTGCCAAAGCGCGTTTTAAGCATGCGCATGCATCTTTTGGTAGACGCGGACGCAGTTTTCTGCAAAACCACACGATAGGCATGCAAATGGTGCTTTTGGCAGAACGCGCGTGTGGATTTCTACCAAACGACGTGAAAAGCATGCCGATGCTGCTCTTTTTAGCACCCGCACATGGATTTGTGCCAAAACGCGTTTTAAGCATGCGCATGCATCTTTTGGTAGACGCGGACGCAGTTTTCTGCAAAACCACACGATATGCATGCAAATGGTGCTTTTGGCAAAACGCGCGCGTGGATTTCTACCAAACGACGTGAAAAGCATGCCGACGCTGCTCTTTTTAACATCCGCACATGGATTTGTGCCAAAGCGCGTTTTAAGCATGCGCATGCATCTTTTGGTAGACGCGGACGCAGTTTTCTGCAAAACCACACGATAGGCATGCAAATGGTGCTTTTGGCAGAACGCGCGTGTGGATTTCTACCAAACGACGTGAAAAGCATGCCGATGCTGCTCTTTTTAGCACCCGCACATGGATTTGTGCCAAAAACGCGTTTTAAGCATGCGCATGCATCTTTTGGTAGACGCGGACGCAGTTTTCTGCAAAACCACACGATAGCATGCAAATGGTGCTTTTGGCAGAACGCGCGTGTGGATTTCTACCAAACGACGTGAAAAGCATGCCGATGCTGCTCTTTTTAACATCCGCAGATGGATTTGTGCCAAAGCGCGTTTTAAGCATGCGCATGCATCTTTTGGTAGACGCGGACGCAGTTTTCTGCAAAACCACACGATATGCATGCAAATGGTGCTTTTGGCAGAACGCGCGCGTGGATTTCTACCAAACGACGTGAAAAGCATGCCGATGCTGCTCTTTTTAACATCCGCACATGGATTTGTGCCAAAGCGCGTTTTAAGCATGCGCATGCATCTTTTGGTAGACGCGGGACGCAGTTTTCTGCAAAACCACACGATAGGCACGCAAATGGTGCTTTTGGCAGAACGCGCGTGTGGATTTCTACCAAACGACGTGAAAAGCATGCCGATGCTGCTCTTTTTTAGCACCCGCACATGGATTTGTGCCAAAACGCGTTTTAAGCATGCGCATGCATCTTTTGGTAGACGCGGACGCAGTTTTCTGCAAAAACCACACGATATGCATGCAAATGGTGCTTTTGGCAGAACGCGCATGTGGATTTCTACCAAACGACGTGAAAAGCATGCCGATGCTGCTCTTTTTAGCATCCGCACATGAATTTGTGCCAAAACGCGTTTTAAGCATGCACATGCATCTTTTGGTAGACGCGGACGCAGTTTTCTGCAAAACCACACGATATGCATGCAAATGACGCTTTGGCAGAACGCGCACGTGGATTTCTACCAAACGACGTGAAAAGCGTGCCGATGCTGCTCTTTTTAGCACCCGCACATGGATTTGTGCCAAAACGCGTTTTAAGCATGCACATGCATCTTTTGGTAGACGCGGACGCAGTTTTCTGCAAAACCACACGATATACATGCAAATGGTGCTTTTGGCAGAACGCGCACGTGGATTTCTACCAAACGACGTGAAAAGCATGCCGATGCTGCTCTTTTTAGCACCCGCACATGGATTTGTGCCAAAACGCGTTTTAAGCATGCACATGCATCTTTTGGTAGACGCGGACGCAGTTTTCGGCAAAACCACACGCTATGCATGCAAATGGTGCTTTTTGGCAGAACGCGCGCGTGGATTTCTAACAAACGACGTGAAAAGCATGCCGATGCTGCTCTTTTTAGCACCCGCACATGGATTTGTGCCAAAACGCGTGTTAAGCATGCACATGCATCTTTTGGTAGACGCGGACGCAGTTTTCTGCAAAACCACACGAGATGCATGCAAATGGTGCTTTTGGCAGAACGCGCACGTGGATTTCTACCAAACCGACGTGAAAAGCCTGCCGATGCTGCTCTTTTTAGCACCGGCACATGGATTTGTGCTAAAACGCGTTTTAAAGCATGCACATGCATCTTTTGGTAGACGCGGACGCACTTTTCTGCAAAACCACACGATATGCATGCAAATGGTGGTTTTGGCAGAACGCGCACGTGGATTTCTACCAAACGACGTGAAAAGCGTGCCGATGCTGCTCTTTTTAGCACCCGCACATGGATTTGTGCCAAAACGCGTTTTAAGCATGCACATGCATCTTTTGGTAGACGCGGCCGCAGTTTTCTCCAAAACCGCACGATATGCATGCAAATGGTGCTTTTGGCAGAACGCGCACGTGGATTTCTACCAAACGACGTTGAAAAGCATGCCGATGCTGCTCTTTTTAGCACCCGCACATGGATTTGTGCCAAAACGCGTTTTAAGCATGCACATGCATCTTTTGGTAGACGCGGACGCAGTTTTCTGCAAAACCACACGATATACATGCAAATGACGCTTTTGGCAGAACGCGCACGTGGATTTCTACCAAACGACGTGAAAGGCATGCGATGCTTCTCTTTTTAGCACCCGCACATGGATTTGTGCCAAAACGCGTTTTAAGCATGCACATGCATATTTTGGTAGACGCTGACGCAGTTTTCTGCAAAACCACACGATATGCATGCAAATGGTGGTTTTGGCAGAACGCGCACGTGGATTTCTACCAAACGACGTGAAAAGCATGCCGATGCTGCTCTTTTTAGCACCCGCACATGGATTTGTGCCCAAAACGCGTTTTAAGCATGCACATGCATCTTTTGGTAGACGCGGACGCAGTTTTCTGCAAAACCACACGATATGCATGCAAATGGTGCTTTGGCAGAACGCGCACGTGGATTTCTACCAAACGACGTGAAAAGCATGCCGATGCTGCTCTTTTTAGCACCCGCACATGGATTTGTGCCAAAACGCGTTTTAAGCATGCACATGCATCTTTTGGTAGACGCGGACGCAGTTTTCTGCAAAACCACACGATATGCATGCAAATGGTGCTTTTGGCAGAACGCGCACGTGGATTTCTACCAAACGACGTGAAAAGCATGCCGATGCTGCTCTTTTTAGCACCCGCACATGGATTTGTGCCAAAACGCGTTTTAAGCATGCACATGCATCTTTTGGTAGACGCGGACGCAGTTTTCTGAAAAACCACACGATATGCATGCAAATGGTGCTTTTGGCAGAACGCGCGCGTGGATTTCTACCAAACGACGTGAAAAGCATGCCGATGCTGCTCTTTTTAGCACCCGCACATGGATTTGTGCCAAAACGCGTGTTAAGCATGCACATGCATCTTTTGGTAGACGCGGACGCAGTTTTCTGCAAAACCACACGATATGCATGCAAATGGTGCTTTTGGCAGAACGCGCACGTGGATTTCTACCAAACGACGTGAAAAGCATGCCGATGCTGCTCTTTTTAGCACCCGCACATGGATTTGTGCCAAAACGCGTTTTAAGCATGCACATGCATCTTTTGGTAGACGCGGACGCAGTTTTCTGAAAAACCACACGATATGCATGCAAATGGTGCTTTTGGCAGAACGCGCGCGTGGATTTCTACCAAACGACGTGAAAAGCATGCCGATGCTGCTCTTTTTAGCACCCGCACATGGATTTGTGCCAAAACGCGTGTTAAGCATGCACATGCATCTTTTGGTAGACGCGGACGCAGTTTTCTGCAAAACCACACGATATGCATGCAAATGGTGCTTTTGCAGAACGCGCACGTGGATTTCTACCAAACGACGTGAAAAGCCTACCGATGCTGCTCTTTTTAGCACCGGCACATGGATTTGTGCTAAAACGCGTTTTTAAGCATGCACATGCATCTTTTGGGAGACGCGGACGCACTTTTCTGCAAAACCACACGATATGCATGCAAATGGTGCTTTTGGCAGAACGCGCACGTGGATTTCTACCAAACGACGTGAAAAGCGTGCCGATGCTGCTCTTTTTAGCACCCGCACATGGATTTCTGCCAAAACGCGTTTTAAGCATGCACATGCATCTTTTGGTAGACGCGGGACGCAGTTTTCTGCAAAACCGCACGATATGCATGCAAATGGTGCTTTTGGCAGAACGCGCACGTGGATTTCTACCAAACGACGTGAAAAGCATGCCGATTCTGCTCTTTTTAGCACCGGCACATGGATTTGTGCCAAAACGCGTTTTAAGCATGCACATGCATCTTTTGGTAGACGCGGACGCACTTTTCTGCAAAACCACACGATATGCATGCAAATGGTGCTTTTGGCAGAACGCGCACGTGGATTTCTACCAAACGACGTGAAAAGCATGCCGATGCTGCTCTTTTTAGCACCCGCACATGGATTTGTGCCAAAACGCGTTTTAAGCATGCGCATGCATCTTTTGGTAGACGCGGACGCAGTTTTCTGCAAAACCACACGATAGGCATGCAAATGGTGCTTTTGGCAGAACGCGCGTGTGGATTTCTACCAAACGACGTGAAAAGCATGCCGATGCTGCTCTTTTTAACATCCGCACATGGATTTGTGCCAAAGCGCGTTTTAAGCATGCGCATGCATCTTTTGGTAGACGCGGACGCAGTTTTCTGCAAAACCACACGATATGCATGCAAATGGTGCTTTTGGCAGAACGCGCACGTGGATTTCTACCAAACGACGTGAAAAGCCTGCCGATGCTGCTCTTTTTAGCACCGGCACATGGATTTGTGCTAAAACGCGTTTTAAGCATGCACATGCATCTTTTGGTAGACGCGGACGCACTTTTCTGCAAAACCACACGATATGCATGCAAATGGTGCTTTTGGCAGAACGCGCACGTGGATTTCTACCAAACGACGTGAAAAGCGTGCCGATGCTGCTCTTTTTAGCACCCGCACATGGATTTGTGCCAAAACGCGTTTTAAGCATGCACATGCATCTTTTGGTAGACGCGGCCGCAGTTTTCTCCAAAACCGCACGATATGCATGCAAATGGTGCTTTTGGCAGAACGCGCACGTGGATTTCTACCAAACGACGTGAAAAGCATGCCGATGCTGCTCTTTTTAGCACCCGCACATGGATTTGTGCCAAAACGCGTTTTAAGCATGCACATGCATCTTTTGGTAGACGCGGACGCAGTTTTCTGCAAAACCACACGATATACATGCAAATGACGCTTTTGGCAGAACGCGCACGTGCATTTCTACCAAACGACGTGAAAGGCATGCCGATGCTTCTCTTTTTAGCACCCGCACATGGATTTGTGCCAAAACGCGTTTTAAGCATGCACATGCATATTTTGGTAGACGCTGACGCAGTTTTCTGCAAAACCACACGATATGCATGCAAATGGTGGTTTTGGCAGAACGCGCACGTGGATTTCTACCAAACGACGTGAAAAGCATGCCGATGCTGCTCTTTTTAGCACCCGCACATGGATTTGTGCCAAAACGCGTTTTAAGCATGCACATGCATCTTTTGGTAGACGCGGACGCAGTTTTCTGCAAAACCACACGATATGCATGCAAATGGTGCTTTTGGCAGAACGCGCACGTGGATTTCTACCAAACGACGTGAAAAGCATGCCGATGCTGCTCTTTTTAGCACCCGCACATGGATTTGTGCCAAAACGCGTTTTAAGCATGCACATGCATCTTTTGGTAGACGCGGACGCAGTTTTCTGCAAAACCACACGATATGCATGCAAATGGTGCTTTTGGCAGAACGCGCACGTGGATTTCTACCAAACGACGTGAAAAGCATGCCGATGCTGCTCTTTTTAGCACCCGCACATGGATTTGTGCCAAAACGCGTTTTAAGCATGCACATGCATCTTTTGGTAGACGCGGACGCAGTTTTCTGAAAAACCACACGATATGCATGCAAATGACGCTTTTGGCAGAACGCGCACGTGGATTTCTACCAAACGACGTGAAAAGCATGCCGATGCTGCACTTTTTAGCACCCGCACATGGATTTGTGCGTGGATTTCTACCAAACGACGTGAAAAGCCTGCCGATGCTGCTCTTTTTAGCACCGGCACATGGATTTGTGCTAAAACGCGTTTTAAGCATGCACATGCATCTTTTGGGAGACGCGGACGCACTTTTCTGCAAAACCACACGATATGCATGCAAATGGTGCTTTTGGCAGAACGCGCACGTGGATTTCTACCAAACGACGTGAAAAGCGTGCCGATGCTGCTCTTTTTAGCACCCGCACATGGATTTGTGCCAAAACGCGTTTTAAGCATGCGCATGCATCTTTTGGTAGACGCGGACGCAGTTTTCTGCAAAACCACACGATATGCATGCAAATGGTGCTTTTGGCAGAACGCGCACGTGGATTTCTACCAAACGACGTGAAAAGCATGTCGATGCTGCTCTTTTTAGCACCCGCACATGGATTTGTGCCAAAACGCGTGTTAAGCATGCACATGCATCTTTTGGTAGACGCGGACGCAGTTTTCTGCAAAACCACACGATATGCATGCAAATGGTGCTTTTGGCAGAACGCGCGTGTGGATTTCTACCAAACGACGTGAAAAGCATGCCGATGCTGCTCTTTTTAGCACCCGCACATGGATTTGTGCCAAAACGCGTTTTAAGCATGCGCATGCATCTTTTGGTAGACGCGGACGCAGTTTTCTGCAAAACCACACGATATGCATGCAAATGACGCTTTTGGCAGAACGCGCACGTAGATTTCTACCAAACGACGTGAAAAGCATGCCGATGCTGCTCTTTTTAGCACCCGCACATGTATTTGTGCCAAAACGCGTTTTAAGCATGCACATGCATCTTTTGGTAGACGCGGACGCTGTTTTCTGCAAAACCACACGATATACATGCAAATGGTGCTTTTGGCAGAACGCGCGCGTGGATTTCTACCAAACGACGTGAAAAGCATGCCGATGCTGCTCTTTTTAGCACCCGCACATGGATTTGTGCCAAAACGCGTGTTAAGCATGCACATGCATCTTTTGGTAGACGCGGACGCAGTTTTCTGCAAAACCACACGATATGCATGCAAATGGTGCTTTTGACAGAACGCGCATGTGGATTTCTACCAAACGACGTGAAAAGCATGCCGATGCTGCTCTTTTTAGCATCCGCACATGAATTTGTGCCAAAACGCGTTTTAAGCATGCACATGCATCTTTTGGTAGACGCGGACGCAGTTTTCTGCAAAACCACACGATATGCATGCAAATGACGCTTTTGGCAGAACGCGCACGTGGATTTCTACCAAACGACGTGAAAAGCGTGCCGATGCTGCTCTTTTTAGCACCCGCACATGGATTTGTGCCAAAACGCGTTTTAAGCATGCACATGCATCTTTTGGTAGACGCGGACGCAGTTTTCTGCAAAACCACACGATATACATGCAAATGGTGCTTTTGGCAGAACGCGCACGTGGATTTCTACCAAACGACGTGAAAAGCATGCCGATGCTGCTCTTTTTAGCACCCGCACATGGATTTGTGCCAAAACGCGTTTTAAGCATGCACATGCATCTTTTGGTAGACGCGGACGCAGTTTTCGGCAAAACCACACGCTATGCATGCAAATGGTGCTTTTGGCAGAACGCGCGCGTGGATTTCTAACAAACGACGTGAAAAGCATGCCGATGCTGCTCTTTTTAGCACCCGCACATGGATTTGTGCCAAAACGCGTGTTAAGCATGCACATGCATCTTTTGGTAGACGCGGACGCAGTTTTCTGCAAAACCACACGAGATGCATGCAAATGGTGCTTTTGGCAGAACGCGCACGTGGATTTCTACCAAACGACGTGAAAAGCCTGCCGATGCTGCTCTTTTTAGCACCGGCACATGGATTTGTGCTAAAACGCGTTTTAAGCATGCACATGCATCTTTTGGTAGACGCGGACGCACTTTTCTGCAAAACCACACGATATGCATGCAAATGGTGCTTTTGGCAGAACGCGCACGTGGATTTCTACCAAACGACGTGAAAAGCGTGCCGATGCTGCTCTTTTTAGCACCCGCACATGGATTTGTGCCAAAACGCGTTTTAAGCATGCACATGCATCTTTTGGTAGACGCGGCCGCAGTTTTCTCCAAAACCGCACGATATGCATGCAAATGGTGCTTTTGGCAGAACGCGCACGTGGATTTCTACCAAACGACGTGAAAAGCATGCCGATGCTGCTCTTTTTAGCACCCGCACATGGATTTGTGCCAAAACGCGTTTTAAGCATGCACATGCATCTTTTGGTAGACGCGGACGCAGTTTTCTGCAAAACCACACGATATACATGCAAATGACGCTTTTGGCAGAACGCGCACGTGGATTTCTACCAAACGACGTGAAAGGCATGCCGATGCTTCTCTTTTTAGCACCCGCACATGGATTTGTGCCAAAACGCGTTTTAAGCATGCACATGCATATTTTGGTAGACGCTGACGCAGTTTTCTGCAAAACCACACGATATGCATGCAAATGGTGGTTTTGGCAGAACGCGCACGTGGATTTCTACCAAACGACGTGAAAAGCATGCCGATGCTGCTCTTTTTAGCACCCGCACATGGATTTGTGCCAAAACGCGTTTTAAGCATGCACATGCATCTTTTGGTAGACGCGGACGCAGTTTTCTGCAAAACCACACGATATGCATGCAAATGGTGCTTTTGGCAGAACGCGCACGTGGATTTCTACCAAACGACGTGAAAAGCATGCCGATGCTGCTCTTTTTAGCACCCGCACATGGATTTGTGCCAAAACGCGTTTTAAGCATGCACATGCATCTTTTGGTAGACGCGGACGCAGTTTTCTGCAAAACCACACGATATGCATGCAAATGGTGCTTTTGGCAGAACGCGCACGTGGATTTCTACCAAACGACGTGAAAAGCATGCCGATGCTGCTCTTTTTAGCACCCGCACATGGATTTGTGCCAAAACGCGTTTTAAGCATGCACATGCATCTTTTGGTAGACGCGGACGCAGTTTTCTGAAAAACCACACGATATGCATGCAAATGGTGCTTTTGGCAGAACGCGCGCGTGGATTTCTACCAAACGACGTGAAAAGCATGCCGATGCTGCTCTTTTTAGCACCCGCACATGGATTTGTGCCAAAACGCGTGTTAAGCATGCACATGCATCTTTTGGTAGACGCGGACGCAGTTTTCTGCAAAACCACACGATATGCATGCAAATGGTGCTTTTGGCAGAACGCGCACGTGGATTTCTACCAAACGACGTGAAAAGCCTGCCGATGCTGCTCTTTTTAGCACCGGCACATGGATTTGTGCTAAAACGCGTTTTAAGCATGCACATGCATCTTTTGGGAGACGCGGACGCACTTTTCTGCAAAACCACACGATATGCATGCAAATGGTGCTTTTGGCAGAACGCGCACGTGGATTTCTACCAAACGACGTGAAAAGCGTGCCGATGCTGCTCTTTTTAGCACCCGCACATGGATTTCTGCCAAAACGCGTTTTAAGCATGCACATGCATCTTTTGGTAGACGCGGACGCAGTTTTCTGCAAAACCGCACGATATGCATGCAAATGGTGCTTTTGGCAGAACGCGCACGTGGATTTCTACCAAACGACGTGAAAAGCATGCCGATTCTGCTCTTTTTAGCACCGGCACATGGATTTGTGCCAAAACGCGTTTTAAGCATGCACATGCATCTTTTGGTAGACGCGGACGCACTTTTCTGCAAAACCACACGATATGCATGCAAATGGTGCTTTTGGCAGAACGCGCACGTGGATTTCTACCAAACGACGTGAAAAGCATGCCGATGCTGCTCTTTTTAGCACCCGCACATGGATTTGTGCCAAAACGCGTTTTAAGCACGCACATGCATCTTTTGGTAGACGCGGACGCAGTTTTCTGCAAAACCACACGATATGCATGCAAATGGTGCTTTTGGCAGAACGCGCACGTGGATTTCTACCAAACGACGTGAAAAGCTTGCCGATGCTACTCTTTTTAGCACCCGCCCATGGATTTGTGCCAAAACGCGTTTTAAGCATGCACATGCATCTTTTGGTAGACGCGGACGCAGTTTTCTGCAAAACCACACGATATGCATGCAAATGGTGCTTTTGGCAGAACGCGCACGTGGATTTCTACCAAACGACGTGAAAAGCATGCCGATGCTCCCATTTTTAGCACCCGCACATGGATTTGTGCCAAAACGCGTGTTAAGCATGTACATGCATCTTTTGGTAGACGCAGACGCAGTTTTCTGCAAAACCACACGATATGCATGCAAATGGTGCTTTTGGCAGAACGCGCACGTGGATTTCTACCAAACGACATGAAAAGCATGCCGATGCTGCTCTTTTTAGCACCCGCACATGGATTTGTGCCAAAACGCGTGTTAAGCATGCACCTGCATCTTTTGGTAGACGCGGACGCAGTTTTCTGCAAAACCACACGATATGCATGCAAATGGTGCTTTTGGCAGAACGCGCACGTGGATTTCTACCAAACGACGTGAAAAGCATGCCGATGCTGCTCTTTTTAGCACCCGCACATGGATTTGTGCCAAAACGCGTTTTAAGCATGCACATGCATTTTTTGGTAGACGAGGACGCAGTTTTCTGCAAAACCACACGATATGCATGCAAATGGTGGTTTTGGCAGAACGCGCACGTGGATTTCTACCAAACGACGTGAAAAGCATGCCGATGCTGCTCTTTTTAGCACCCGCACATGGATTTGTGCCAAAACGCGTTTTAAGCATGCACATGTATCTTTTGGTAGACGCGGACGCAGTTTTCTGCAAAACCACACGATATTCATGCAAATGGTGCTTTTGGCAGAACGCGCACGTGGATTTCTACCAAATGACGTGAAAAGCATGCCGATGCTGCTCTTTTTAGCACCCGCACATGGATTTGTGCCAAAACGCGTGTTAAGCATGCACATGCATCTTTTGGTAGACGCGGACGCAGTTTTCTGCAAAACCACACGATATGCATGCAAATGGTGCTTTTGGCAGAACGCGCACGTGGATTTCTACCAAACGACGTGAAAAGCATGCCGATGCTGCTCTTTTTAGCACCCGCACATGCATTTGTGCCAAAACGCGTTTTAAGCATGCACATGCATCTTTTGGTAGACGCGGACGCAGTTTTCTGCAAAACCACACGATATGCATGCAAATGGTGCTTTTGGCAGAACGCGCACGTGGATTTCTACCAAACGACGTGAAAAGCTTGCCGATGCTGCTCTTTTTAGCACACGCCCATGGATTTGTGCCAAAACGCGTTTTAAGCATGCACATGCATCTTTTGGTAGACGCGGACGCAGTTTTCTGCAAAACCACACGATATGCATGCAAATGGTGCTTTTGGCAGAACGCGCACGTGGATTTCTACCAAACGACGTGAAAAGCATGCGATTGTCCCATTTTTAGCACCCGCACATGGATTTGTGCCAAAACGCGTGTTAAGCATGCACATGCATCTTTTGGTAGACGCGGACGCAGTTTTCTGCAAAACCACACGATATGCATGCAAATGGTGCTTTTGGCAGAACGCGCACGTGGATTTCTACTAAACCACGTGAAAAGCATGCCGATGCTGCTCTTTTTAGCACCCGCACATGGATTTGTGCCAAAACGCGTGTTAAGCATGCACATGCATCTTTTGGTAGACGCGGACGCAGTTTTCTGCAAAACCACACGATATGCATGCAAATGGTGCTTTTGGCAGAACGCGCACGTGGATTTCTACCAAACGACGTGAAAAGCATGCCGATGCTGCTCTTTTTAGCACCCGCACATGGATTTGTGCCAAGACGCGTTTTAAGCATGCACATGTATCTTTTGGTAGACGCGGACGCAGTTTTCTGCAAAACCACACGATATGCATGCAAATGGTGCTTTTGGCAGAACGCGCACGTAAATTTCTACCAAACGACGAGAAAAGCATTCCAAAGCTGCTCTTTTTAGCATCCGTAGATGAATTTGTGCCAAAACGCGTGTTAAGCATGCACATGCATCTTTTGGTAGACGCGGAC
This sequence comes from Dermacentor variabilis, assembly GCF_050947875.1. NCBI lineage: Eukaryota > Metazoa > Arthropoda > Arachnida > Ixodida > Ixodidae > Dermacentor > Dermacentor variabilis. Next base: position 43,947 of record NW_027460358.1, read on the forward strand.
GCAGTTTTCTGCAAAACCACACGATATGCATGCAAATGGTGCTTTTGGCAGAACGCGCACGTGGATTTCTACCAAACGACGTGAAAAGCATGCTGATGCTGCTCTTTTTAGCACCCGCACATGCATTTGTGCCAAAACGCGTTTTAAGCATGCACATGCATCTTTTGGTAGACGCGGACGCAGTTTTCTGCAAAACCACACGATATGCATGCAAATGGTGCTTTTGGCAGAACGCGCCCGTGGATTTCTACCAAACGACGTGAAAAGCATGCCGATGCTGCTCTTTTTAGCACCCGCACATGGATTTGTGCCAAAACGCGTGTTAAGCATGCACATGCATCTTTTGGTAGACGCGGACGCAGTTTTCTGCAAAACCACACGATATGCATGCAAATGGTGGTTTTGGCAGAACGCGCACGTGGATTTCTACCAAACGACGTGAAAAGCATGCCGATGCTGCTCTTTTTAGCACCCGCACATGGATTTGTGCCAAGACGCGTTTTAAGCATGCACATGTATCTTTTGGTAGACGCGGACGCAGTTTTCTGCAAAACCACACGATATGCATGCAAATGGTGCTTTTGGCAGAACGCGCACGTGGATTTCTACCAAATGACGTGAAAAGCATGCCGATGCTGCTCTTTTTAGCACCCGCACATGGATTTGTGCCAAAACGCGTGTTAAGCATGCACATGCATCTTTTGGTAGACGCGGACGCAGTTTTCTGCAAAACCACACGATATGCATGCAAATGGTGCTTTTGGCAGAACGCGCACGTGGATTTCTACCAAACGACGTGAAAAGCATGCCGATGCTGCTCTTTTTAGCACCCGCACATGCCTTTGTGCCAAAACGCGTTTTAAGCATGCACATGCATCTTTTGGTAGACGCGGACGCAGTTTTCTGCAAAACCACACGATATGCATGCAAATGGTGCTTTTGGCAGAACGCGCACGTGGATTTCTACCAAACGACGTGAAAAGCTTGCCGATGCTGCTCTTTTTAGCACCCGCACATGGATTTGTGCCAAAACGCGTTTTAAGCATGCACATGCATCTTTTGGTAGACGCGGACGCAGTTTTCTGCAAAACCACACGATATGCATGCAAATGGTGCTTTTGGCAGAACGCGCACGTGGATTTCTACCAAACGACGTGAAAAGCATGCCGATGCTCCCATTTTTAGCACCCGCACATGGATTTGTGCCAAAACGCGTGTTAAGCATGCACATGCATCTTTTGGTAGACGCGGACGCAGTTTTCTGCAAAACCACACGATATGCATGCAAATGGTGCTTTTGGCAGAACGCGCACGTGGATTTCTACCAAACGACGTGAAAAGCATGCCGATGCTGCTCTTTTTAGCACCCGCACATGGATTTGTGCCAAAACGCGTGTTAAGCATGCACATGCATCTTTTGGTAGACGCGGACGGAGTTTTCTGCAAAACCACACGATATGCATGCAAATGGTGCTTTTGGCAGAACTCGCACGTGGATTTCTACCAAACGACGTGAAAAGCATGCCGATGCTGCTCTTTTTAGCACCCGCACATGGATTTGTGCCAAAACGCGTTTTAAGCATGCACATGTATCTTTTGGTAGACGCGGACGCAGTTTTCTGCAAAACCACACGATATGCATGCAAATGGTGCTTTTGGCAGAACGCGCACGTGGATGTCTACCAAACGACGTGAAAAGCATGCCGATGCTGCTCTTTTTAGCACCCGCACATGGATTTGTGCCAAAACGCGTGTTAAGCATGCACATGCATCTTTTGGTAGACGCGGACGCAGTTTTCTGCAAAACCACACGAGATGCATGCAAATGGTGCTTTTGGCAGAACGCGCACGTGGATTTCTACCAAACGACGTGAAAAGCCTGCCGATGCTGCTCTTTTTAGCACCGGCACATGGATTTGTGCTAAAACGCGTTTTAAGCATGCACATGCATCTTTTGGTAGACGCGGACGCACTTTTCTGCAAAACAACACGATATGCATGCAAATGGTGCTTTTGGCAGAACGCGCACGTGGATTTCTACCAAACGACGTGAAAAGCATGCCGATGCTGCTCTTTTTAGCATCCGCACATGAATTTGTGCCAAAACGCGTTTTAAGCATGCACATGCATCTTTTGGTAGACGCGGACGCAGTTTTCTGCAAAACCACACGATATGCAAGCAAATGACGCTTTTGGCAGAACGCGCACGTGGATTTCTACCAAACGACGTGAAAAGCATGCCGATGCTGCTCTTTTTAGCACCCGCACATGGATTTGTGCCAAAACGCGTTTTAAGCATGCACATGCATCTTTTGGTAGACGCGGACGCAGTTTTCTGCAAAACCACACGATATGCATGCAAATGGCGCTTTTGGCAGAACGCGCACGTGGATTTCTACCAAACGACGTGAAAAGCATGCCGATGCTGCTCTTTTTAGCACCCGCACATGGATTTGTGCCAAAACGCGTTTTAAGCATGCACATGCATCTTTTGGTAGATGCGGACGCAGTTTTCTGCAAAACCACACGATATGCACGCAAATGGTGCTTTTGGCAGAACGCGCACGTGGATTTCTACCAAACGACGTGAAAAGCATGCCGATGCTGCTCTTTTTAGCACCCGCACATGGATTTGTGCCAAAACGCGTTTTAAGCATGCACATGCATCTTTTGGTAGACGCGGACGCAGTTTTCTGCAAAACCACACGATATACATGCAAATGGTGCTTTTGGCAGAACGCGCACGTGGATTTCTACCAAACGACGTGAAAAGCATGCCGATGCAGCTCTTTTTAGCACCCGCACATGGATTTGTGCCAAAACGCGTTTTAAGCATGCACATGCATCTTTTGGTAGACGCGGACGCAGTTTTCGGCAAAACCACACGCTATGCATGCAAATGGTGCTTTTGGCAGAACGCGCGCGTGGATTTCTACCAAACGACGTGAAAAGCATGCCGATGCTGCTCTTTTTAGCACCCGCACATGGATTTGTGCCAAAACGCGCGTTAAGCATGCACATGCATCTTTTGGTAGACGCGGACGCAGTTTTCTGCAAAACCACACGAGATGCATGCTAATGGTGCTTTTGGCAGAACGCGCACGTGGATTTCTTTCAAACGACGTGAAAAGCCTGCCGATGCTGCTCTTTTTAGCACCGGCACATGGATTTGTGCCAAAACGCGTTTTAAGCATGCACATGCATCTTTTGGTAGACGCGGACGCAGTTTTCTGCAAAACCGCACGATATGCATGCAAATGGTGCTTTTGGCAGAACGCGCACGTGGATTTCTACCAAACGACGTGAAAAGCATGCCGATGCTGCTCTTTTTAGCACCCGCACATGGATTTGTGCCAAAACGCGTTTTAAAGCATGCACATGCATCTTTTGGTAGACGCGGACGCAGTTTTCTGCAAAACCACACGATATACATGCAAATGGTGCTTTTGGCAGAACGCGCACGTGGATTTCTACCAAACGACGTGAAAGGCATGCCGATGCTTCTCTTTTTAGCACCCGCACATGGATTTGTGCCAAAACGCGTTTTAAGCATGCACATGCATATTTTGGTAGACGCTGACGCAGTTTTCTGCAAAACCACACGATATGCATGCAAATGGTGGTTTTGGCAGAACGCGCACGTGGATTTCTACCAAACGACGTGAAAAGCATGCCGATGCTGCTCTTTTAGCACCCGCACATGGATTTGCTCCAAAACGCGTTTTAAGCATGCACATGCATCTTTTGGTAGACGCGGACGCAGTTTTCTGCAAAACCACACGATATACATGCAAATGGTGCTTTTGGCAGAACGCGCACGTGGATTTCTACCAAACGACGTGAAAGGCATGCCGATGCTTCTCTTTTTAGCACCCGCACATGGATTTGTGCCAAAACGCGTTTTAAGCATGCACATGCATATTTCGGTAGACGCTGACGCAGTTTTCTGCAAAACCACACGATATGCATGCAAATGGTGGTTTTGGCAGAACGCGCACGTGGATTTCTACCAAACGACGTGAAAAGCATGCCGATGCTGCTCTTTTTAGCACCCGCACATGGATTTGTGCCAAAACGCGTTTTAAGCATGCACATGCATCTTTTGGTAGACGCGGACGCAGTTTTCTGCAAAACCACACGATATGCATGCAAATGGTGCTTTTGGCAGAACGCGCACGTGGATTTCTACCAAACGACGTGAAAAGCATGCCGATGCTGCTCTTTTTAGCACCCGCACATGGATTTGTGCCAAAACGCGTTTTAAGCATGCACATGCATCTTTTGGTAGACGCGGACGCAGTTTTCTGCAAAACCACACGATATACATGCAAATGGTGCTTTTGGCAGAACGCGCACGTGGATTTCTACCAAACGACGTGAAAAGCATGCCGATGCTGCTCTTTTTAGCACCCGCACATGGATTTGTGCCAAAAGGCGTTTTAAGCATGCACATGCATCTTTTGGTAGACGCGGACGCAGTTTTCTGCAAAACCACACGATATGCATGCAAATGGTGCTTTTGGCAGAACGCGCACGTGGATTTCTACCAAACGACGTGAAAAGCATGCCGATGCTGCTCTTTTTAGCACCCGCACATGGATTTGTGCCAAAACGCGTTTTAAGCATGCACATGCATCTTTTGGTAGACGCGGACGCAGTTTTCTGCAAAACCACACGATATACATGCAAATGGTGCTTTTGGCAGAACGCGCACGTGGATTTCTACCAAACGACGTGAAAAGCATGCCGATGCTGCTCTTTTTAGCACCCGCACATGTATTTGTGCCAAAACGCGTGTTAAGCATGCACATGCATCTTTTGGTAGACGCGGACGCAGTTTTCTGCAAAACCACACGAGATGCATGCAAATGGTGCTTTTGGCAGAACGCGCACGTGGATTTCTACCAAACGACGTGAAAAGCCTGCCGATGCTGCTCTTTTTAGCACCGGCACATGGATTTGTGCTAAAACGCGTTTTAAGCATGCACATGCATCTTTTGGTAGACGCGGACGCACTTTTCTGCAAAACCACACGATATGCATGCAAATGGTGCTTTTGGCAGAACGCGCACGTGGATTTCTACCAAACGACGTGAAAGCATGCCGATGCTGCTCTTTTTAGCATCCGCACATGAATTTGTGCCAAAACGCGTTTTAAGCATGCACATGCATCTTTTGGTGGACGCGGACGCAGTTTTCTGCAAAACCACACGATATGCATGCAAATGACGCTTTTGGCAGAACGCGCACGTGGATTTCTACCAAACGACGTGAAAAGCATGCCGATGCTGCTCTTTTTAGCACCCGCACATGGATTTGTGCCAAAACGCGTTTTAAGCATGCACATGCATCTTTTGGTAGACGCGGACGCAGTTTTCTGCAAAACCACACGATATACATGCAAATGGTGCTTTTGGCAGAACGCGCACGTGGATTTCTACCAAACGACGTGAAAAGCATGCCGATGCTGCTCTTTTAGCACCCGCACATGGATTTGTGCCAAAACGCGTTTTAAGCATGCACATGCATCTTTTGGTAGACGCGGACGCAGTTTTCGGCAAAACCACACGCTATGCATGCAAATGGTGCTTTTGGCAGAACGCGCGCGTGGATTTCTACCAAACGACGTGAAAAGCATGCCGATGCTGCTCTTTTTAGCACCCGCACATGGATTTGTGCCAAAACGCGTGTTAAGCATGCACATGCATCTTTTGGTAGACGCGGACGCAGTTTTCTGCAAAACCACACGAGATGCATGCTAATGGTGCTTTTGGCAGAACGCGCACGTGGATTTCTTTCAAACGACGTGAAAAGCCTGCCGATGCTGCTCTTTTTAGCACCGGCACATGGATTTGTGCTAAAACGCGTTTTAAGCATGCACATGCATCTTTTGGTAGACGCGGACGCACTTTTCTGCAAAACCACACGATATGCATGCAAATGGTGTTTTTTGCAGAACGCGCACGTGGATTTCTACCAAACGACGTGAAAAGCGTGCCGATGCTGCTCTTTTTAGCACCCGCACATGGATTTGTGCCAAAACGCGTTTTAAGCATGCACATGCATCTTTTGGTAGACGCGGACGCAGTTTTCTGCAAAACCGCACGATATGCATGCAAATGGTGCTTTTGGCAGAACGCGCACGTGGATTTCTACCAAACGACGTGAAAAGCATGCCGATGCTGCTCTTTTTAGCACCCGCACATGGATTTGTGCCAAAACGCGTTTTAAGCATGCACATGCATCTTTTGGTAGACGCGGACGCAGTTTTCTGCAAAACCACACGATATACATGCAAATGGTGCTTTTGGCAGAACGCGCACGTGGATTTCTACCAAACGACGTGAAAGGCATGCCGATGCTTCTCTTTTTAGCACCCGCACATGGATTTGTGCCAAAACGCGTTTTAAGCATGCACATGCATATTTTGGTAGACGCTGACGCAGTTTTCTGCAAAACCACACGATATGCATGCAAATGGTGGTTTTGGCAGAACGCGCACGTGGATTTCTACCAAACGACGTGAAAAGCATGCCGATGCTGCTCTTTTTAGCACCCGCACATGGATTTGCTCCAAAACGCGTTTTAAGCATGCACATGCATCTTTTGGTAGACGCGGACGCAGTTTTCTGCAAAACCACACGATATACATGCAAATGGTGCTTTTGGCAGAACGCGCACGTGGATTTCTACCAAACGACGTGAAAGGCATGCCGATGCTTCTCTTTTTAGCACCCGCACATGGATTTGTGCCAAAACGCGTTTTAAGCATGCACATGCATATTTCGGTAGACGCTGACGCAGTTTTCTGCAAAACCACACGATATGCATGCAAATGGTGGTTTTGGCAGAACGCGCACGTGGATTTCTACCAAACGACGTGAAAAGCATGCCGATGCTGCTCTTTTTAGCACCCGCACATGGATTTGTGCCAAAACGCGTTTTAAGCATGCACATGCATCTTTTGGTAGACGCGGACGCAGTTTTCTGCAAAACCACACGATATGCATGCAAATGGTGCTTTTGGCAGAACGCGCACGTGGATTTCTACCAAACGACGTGAAAAGCATGCCGATGCTGCTCTTTTTAGCACCCGCACATGGATTTGTGCCAAAACGCGTTTTAAGCATGCACATGCATCTTTTGGTAGACGCGGACGCAGTTTTCTGCAAAACCACACGATATACATGCAAATGGTGCTTTTGGCAGAACGCGCACGTGGATTTCTACCAAACGACGTGAAAAGCATGCCGATGCTGCTCTTTTTAGCACCCGCACATGGATTTGTGCCAAAACGCGTTTTAAGCATGCACATGCATCTTTTGGTAGACGCGGACGCAGTTTTCTGCAAAACCACACGATATGCATGCAAATGGTGCTTTTGGCAGAACGCGCACGTGGATTTCTACCAAACGACGTGAAAAGCATGTCGATGCTGCTCTTTTTAGCACCCGCACATGGATTTGTGCCAAAACGCGTTTTAAGCATGCACATGCATCTTTTGGTAGACGCGGACGCAGTTTTCTGAAAAACCACACGATATGCATGCAAATGGTGCTTTTGGCAGAACGCGCACGTGGATTTCTACCAAACGACGTGAAAAGCCTGCCGATGCTGCTCTTTTTAGCACCGGCACATGGATTTGTGCTAAAACGCGTTTTAAGCATGCACATGCATCTTTTGGTAGACGCGGACGCACTTTTCTGCAAAACCACACGATATGCATGCAAATGGTGCTTTTGGCAGAACGCGCACGTGGATTTCTACCAAACGACGTGAAAAGCGTGCCGATGCTGCTCTTTTTAGCACCCGCACATGGATTTGTGCCAAAACGCGTTTTAAGCATGCACATGCATCTTTTGGTAGACGCGGACGCAGTTTTCTGCAAAACCGCACGATATGCATGCAAATGGTGCTTTTGGCAGAACGCGCACGTGGATTTCTACCAAACGACGTGAAAAGCATGCCGATGCTGCTCTTTTTAGCACCCGCACATGGATTTGTGCCAAAACGCGTTTTAAGCATGCACATGCATCTTTTGGTAGACGCGGACGCAGTTTTCTGCAAAACCACACGATATACATGCAAATGGTGCTTTTGGCAGAACGCGCACGTGGATTTCTACCAAACTACGTGAAAGGCATGCCGATGCTTCTCTTTTTAGCACCCGCACATGGATTTGTTCCAAAACGCGTTTTAAGCATGCACATGCATATTTTGGTAGACGCTGACGCAGTTTTCTGCAAAACCACACGATATGCATGCAAATGGTGGTTTTGGCAGAACGCGCACGTGGATTTCTACTAAACGACGTGAAAAGCATGCCGATGCTGCTCTTTTTAGCACCCGCACATGGATTTGTGCCAAAACGCGTTTTAAGCATGCACATGCATCTTTTGGTAGACGCGGACGCAGTTTTCTGCAAAACCACACGAGATGCATGCAAATGTTGCTTTTGGCAGAACGCGCACGTGGATTTCTACCAAACGACGTGAAAAGCATGCCGATGCTGCTCTTTTTAGCACCCGCACATGGATTTGTGCCAAAACGCGTTTTAAGCATGCACATGCATCTTTTGGTAGACGCGGACGCAGTTTTCTGCAAAACCACACGATATGCATGCAAATGGTGCTTTTGGCAGAACGCGCACGTGGATTTCTACCAAACGACGTGAAAAGCATGCCGATGCTGCTCTTTTTAGCACCCGCACATGGATTTGTGCCAAAACGCGTTTTAAGCATGCACATGCATCTTTTGGTAGACGCGGACGCAGTTTTCTGAAAAACCACACGATATGCATGCAAATGGTGCTTTTGGCAGAACGCGCACGTGGATTTCTACCAAACGACGGGAAAAGCATGCCGATGCTGCTCTTTTTAGCATCCGCACATGGATTTGTGCCAAAGCGCATTTTAAGCATGCACATGCATCTTTTGGTTCACGCGGACGCAGTTTTCTGCAAAACCACACGATATGCATGCAAATGGTGCTTTTGGCAGAACGCGCACGTGGATTTCTACCAAACGACGTGAAAAGCTTGCCGATGCTGCTCTTTTTAGCACCGGCACATGGATTTGTGCTAAAACGCGTTTTAAGCATGCACATGCATCTTTTGGTAGACGCGGACGCACTTTTCTGCGAAACCACACGATATGCATGCAAATGGTGCTTTTGGCAGAACGCGCACGTGGATTTCTACCAAACGACGTGAAAAGCATGCCGATGCTGCTCTTTTAGCACCGGCACATGGATTTCTGCTAAAACACGTTTTAAGCATGCACATGCATCTTTTGGTAGACGCGGACGCAGTTTTCTGCAAAACCGCACGATATGCATGCAAATGGTGCTTTTGGCAGAACGCGCACGTGGATTTCTACCAAACGACGTGAAAAGCATGCCGATGCTGCTCTTTTTAGCACCCGCACATGGATTTGTGCCAAAACGCGTTTTAAGCATGCACATGCATCTTTTGGTAGACGCGGACGCAGTTTTCGGCAAAACCACACGCTATGCATGCAAATGGTGCTTTTGGCAGAACGCGCGCGTGGATTTCTACCAAACGACGTGAAAAGCATGCCGATGCTGCTCTTTTTAGCACCCGCACATGGATTTGTGCCAAAACGCGTGTTAAGCATGCACATGCATCTTTTGGTAGACGCGGACGCAGTTTTCTGCAAAACCACACGATATGCATGCAAATGGTGCTTTTGGCAGAACGCGCACGTGGATTTCTACCAAACGACGTGAAAAGCTTGCCGATGCTGCTCTTTTTAGCACCGGCACATGGATTTGTGCTAAAACGCGTTTTAAGCATGCACATGCATCTTTTGGTAGACGCGGACGCACTTTTCTGCGAAACCACACGATATGCATGCAAATGGTGCTTTTGGCAGAACGCGCACGTGGATTTCTACCAAACGACGTGAAAAGCATGCCGATGCTGCTCTTTTTAGCACCGGCACATGGATTTCTGCTACAACACGTTTTAAGCATGCACATGCATCTTTTGGTAGACGCGGACGCAGTTTTCTGCAAAACCGCACGATATGCATGCAAATGGTGCTTTTGGCAGAACGCGCACGTGGATTTCTACCAAACGACGTGAAAAGCATGCCGATGCTGCTCTTTTTAGCACCCGCACATGGATTTGTGCCAAAACGCGTTTTAAGCATGCACATGCATCTTTTGGTAGACGCGGACGCAGTTTTCGGCAAAACCACACGCTATGCATGCAAATGGTGCTTTTGGCAGAACGCGCGCGTGGATTTCTACCAAACGACGTGAAAAGCATGCCGATGCTGCTCTTTTTAGCACCCGCACATGGATTTGTGGCAAAACGCGTGTTAAGCATGCACATGCATCTTTTGGTAGACGCGGACGCAGTTTTCTGCAAAACCACACGATATGCATGCAAATGGTGCTTTTGGCAGAACGCGCACGTGGATTTCTACCAAACGACGTGAAAAGCCTGCCGATGCTGCTCTTTTTAGCACCGGCACATGGATTTGTGCTAAAACGCGTTTTAAGCATGCACATGCATCTTTTGGTAGACGCGGACGCACTTTTCTGCAAAACCACACGATATGCATGCAAATGGTCCTTTTGGCAGAACGCGCACGTGGATTTCTACCAAACGACGTGAAAAGCGTGCCGATGCTGCTCTTTTTAGCACCCGCACATGGATTTCTGCCAAAACGCGTTTTAAGCATGCACATGCATCTTTTGGTAGACGCGGACGCAGTTTTCTGCAAAACCGCACGATATGCATGCAAATGGTGCTTTTGGCAGAACGCGCACGTGGATTTCTACCAAACGACGTGAAAAGCATGCCGATGCTGCTCTTTTTAGCACCGGCACATGGATTTGTGCCAAAACGCGTTTTAAGCATGCACATGCATCTTTTGGTAGACGCGGACGCACTTTTCTGCAAAACCACACGATATGCATGCAAATGGTGCTTTTGGCAGAACGCGCACGTGGATTTCTACCAAACGACGTGAAAAGCATGCCGATGCTGCTCTTTTTAGCACCCGCACATGGATTTGTGCCAAAACGCGTTTTAAGCACGCACATGCATCTTTTGGTAGACGCGGACGCAGTTTTCTGCAAAACCACACGATATGCATGCAAATGGTGCTTTTGGCAGAACGCGCACGTGGATTTCTACCAAACGACGTGAAAAGCTTGCCGATGCTACTCTTTTTAGCACCCGCCCATGGATTTGTGCCAAAACGCGTTTTAAGCATGCACATGCATCTTTTGGTAGACGCAGACGCAGTTTTCTGCAAAACCACACGATTTGCATGCAAATGGTGCTTTTGGCAGAACGCGCACGTGGATTTCTACCAAACGACATGAAAAGCATGCCGATGCTGCTCTTTTTAGCACCCGCACATGGATTTGTGCCAAAACGCGTGTTAAGCATGCACCTGCATCTTTTGGTAGACGCGGACGCAGTTTTCTGCAAAACCACACGATATGCATGCAAATGGTGCTTTTGGCAGAACGCGCACGTGGATTTCTACCAAACGACGTGAAAAGCATGCCGATGCTGCTCTTTTTAGCACCCGCACATGGATTTGTGCCAAAACGCGTTTTAAGCATGCACATGCATCTTTTGGTAGACGCGGACGCAGTTTCCTGCAAAACCACACGATATGCATGCAAATGGTGCTTTTGGCAGAACGCGCACGTGGATTTCTACCAAACGACGTGAAAAGCATGCCGATGCTGCTCTTTTTAGCACCCGCACATGGATTTGTGCCAAAACGCGTGTTAAGCATACACATGCATCTTTTGGTAGACGCGCACGCAGTTTTCTGCAAAACCACACGATATGCATGCAAATGGTGCTTTTGGCAGAACGCGCACGTGGATTTCTACCAAACGACGTGAAAAGCATGCCGATGCTGCTCTTTTTAGCACCGGCACATGGATTTCTGCTAAAACGCGTATTAAGCATGCACATGCATCTTTTGGTAGACGCGGACGCAGTTTTCTGCAAAACCGCACGATATGCATTCAAATGGTGCTTTTGGCAGAACGCGCACGTGGATTTCTACCAAACGACGTGAAAAGCATGCCGATGCTGCTCTTTTTAGCACCCGCACATGGATTTGTGCCAAAACGCGTTTTAAGCATGCACATGCATCTTTTGGTAGACGCGGACGCAGTTTTCGGCAAAACCACACGATATGCATGCAAATGGTGCTTTTGGCAGAACGCGCGCGTGGATTTCTACCAAACGACGTGAAAAGCATGCCGATGCTGCTCTTTTTAGCACCCGCACATGGATTTGTGCCAAAACGCGTGTTAAGCATGCACATGCATCTTTTGGTAGACGCGGACGCAGTTTTCTGCAAAACCACACGATATGCATGCAAATGGTGCTTTTGGCAGAACGCGCACGTGGATTTCTACCAAACGACGTGAAAAGCCTGCCGATGCTGCTCTTTTTAGCACCGGCACATGGATTTGTGCTAAAACGCGTTTTAAGCATGCACATGCATCTTTTGGTAGACGCGGACGCACTTTTCTGCAAAACCACACGATATGCACGCAAATGGTGCTTTTGGCAGAACGCGCACGTGGATTTCTACCAAACGACGTGAAAAGCGTGCCGATGCTGCTCTTTTTAGCACCCGCACATGTATTTGTGCCAAAACGCGTTTTAAGCATGCACATGCATCTTTTGGTAGACGCGGACGCAGTTTTCTGCAAAACCACACGATATGCATGCAAATGGTGCTTTTGGCAGAACGCGCACGTGGATTTCTACCAAACGACGTGAAAAGCATGCCGATGCTGCTCTTTTTAGCACCCGCACATGGATTTGTGCCAAAACGCGTTTTAAGCACGCACATGCATCTTTTGGTAGACGCGGACGCAGTTTTCTGCAAAAACACACGATATGCATGCAAATGGTGCTTTTGGCAGAACGCGCACGTGGATTTCTACCAAACGACGTGAAAAGCTTGCCGATGCTACTCTTTTTAGCACCCGCCCATGGATTTGTGCCAAAACGCGTTTTAAGCATGCACATGCATCTTTTGGTAGACGCGGACGCACTTTTCTGCAAAACCACACGATATGCATGCAAATGGTGCTTTTGGCAGAACGCGCACGTGGATTTCTACCAAACGACGTGAAAAGCATGCCGATGCTGCTCTTTTTAGCACCCGCACATGGATTTGTGCCAAAACGCGTTTTAAGCACGCACATGCATCTTTTGGTAGACGCGGACGCAGTTTTCTGCAAAAACACACGATATGCATGCAAATGGTGCTTTTGGCAGAACGCGCACGTGGATTTCTACCAAACGACGTCAAAAGCTTGCCGATGCTACTCTTTTTAGCACCCGCCCATGGATTTGTGCCAAAACGCGTTTTAAGCATGCACATGCATCTTTTGGTAGACGCGGACGCAGTTTTCTGCAAAACCACACGATATGCATGCAAATGGTGCTTTTGGCAGAACGCGCACGTGGATTTCTACCAAACGACGTGAAAAGCATGCCGATGCTCCCATTTTTAGCATCCGCACATGGATTTGTGCCAAAACGCGTGTTAAGCATGCACATGCATCTTTTGGTTGACGCAGACGCAGTTTTCTGCAAAACCACACGATATGCATGCAAATGGTGCTTTTGGCAGAACGCGCACGTGGATTTCTACCAAACGACATGAAAAGCATGCCGATGCTGCTCTTTTTAGCACCCGCACATGGATTTGTGCCAAAACGCGTGTTAAGCATGCACCTGCATCTTTTGGTAGACGCGGACGCAGTTTTCTGCAAAACCACACGATATGCATGCAAATGGTGCTTTTGGCAGAACGCGCACGTGGATTTCTACCAAACGACGTGAAAAGCATGCCGATGCTGCTCTTTTTAGCACCCGCACATGGATTTGTGCCAAAACGCGTTTTAAGCATGCACATGCATCTTTTGGTAGACGCGGACGCAGTTTCCTGCAAAACCACACGATATGCATGCAAATGGTGCTTTTGGCAGAACGCGCACGTGGATTTCTACCAAACGACGTGAAAAGCATGCCGATGCTGCTCTTTTTAGCACTCGCACATGGATTTGTGCCAAAACGCGTGTTAAGCATGCACATGCATCTTTTGGTAGACGCGGACGCAGTTTTCTGTAAAACCACACGATATGCATGCAAATGGTGGTTTTGGCAGAACGCGCACGTGGATTTCTACCAAACGACGTGAAAAGCATGCCGATGCTGCTCTTTTTAGCACCCGCACATGGATTTGTGCCAAAACGCGTTTTAAGCATGCACATGTATCTTTTGGTAGACGCGGACGCAGTTTTCTGCAAAACCACACGATATGCATGCAAATGGTGCTTTTGGCAGAACGCGCACGTGGATTTCTACCAAATGACGTCAAAAGCATGCCGATGCTGCTCTTTTTAGCACCCGCACATGGATTTGTGCCAAAACGCGTGTTAAGCATGCACATGCATCTTTTGGTAGACGCGGACGCAGTTTTCTGCAAAACCACACGATATGCATGCAAATGGTGCTTTTGGCAGAACGCGCACGTGGATTTCTACCAAACGACGTGAAAAGCATGCCGATGCTGCTCTTTTTAGCACCCGCACATGGATTTGTGCCAAAACGCGTTTTAAGCATGCACATGTATCTTTTGGTAGACGCGGACGCAGTTTTGTGCAAAACCACACGATATGCATGCAAATGGTGCTTTTGGCAGAACGCGCACGTGGATTTCTACCAAACGACGAGAAAAGCATGCCGATGCTGCTCTTTTTAGCATCCGTAGATGAATTTGTGCCAAAACGCGTGTTAAGCATGCACATGCATCTTTTGGTAGACGCGGACGCAGTTTTCTGCAAAACCACACGATATGCATGCAAATGGTGCTTTTGGCAGAACGCGCACGTGGATTTCTACCAAACGACGTGAAAAGCATGCTGATGCTGCTTTTTTAGCACCCGCACATGGATTTGTGCCAAAACGCGTGTTAAGCATGCACATGCATCTTTTGGTAGACGCGGACGCAGTTTTCTGCAAAACCACACGATATGCATGCAAATGGTGGTTTTGGCAGAACGCGCACGTGGATTTCTACCAAACGACGTGAAAAGCATGCCGATGCTGCTCTTTTTAGCACCCGCACATGCATTTGTGCCAAAACGCATTTAAGCATGCACATGCATCTTTTGGTAGACGCGGACGCAGTTTTCTGCAAAACCACACGATATGCATGCAAATGGTGCTTTTGGCAGAACGCGCGCGTGGATTTCTACCAAACGACGTGAAAAGCATGCCGATGCTGCTCTTTTTAGCACCCGCACATGGATTTGTGCCAAAACGCGTGTTAAGCATGCACATGCATCTTTTGGTAGACGCGGACGCAGTTTTCTGCAAAACCACACGATATGCATGCAAATGGTGCTTTTGGCAGAACGCGCACGTGGATTTCTACCAAACGACGTGAAAAGCCTGCCGATGCTGCTCTTTTTAGCACCGGCACATGGATTTGTGCTAAAACGCGTTTTAAGCATGCACATGCATCTTTTGGTAGACGCGGACGCAGTTTTCTGCAAAACCACACGATATGCATGCAAATGGTGCTTTTGGCAGAACGCGCACGTGGATTTCTACCAAACGACGTGAAAAGCGTGCCGATGCTGCTCTTTTTAGCACCCGCACATGTATTTGTGCCAAAACGCGTTTTAAGCATGCACATGCATCTTTTGGTAGACGCGGACGCAGTTTTCTGCAAAACCACACGATATGCATGCAAATGGTGCTTTTGGCAGAACGCGCACGTGGATTTCTACCAAACGACGTGAAAAGCATGCCGATGCTGCTCTTTTTAGCACCCGCACATGGATTTGTGCCAAAACGCGTTTTAAGCATGCACATGCATCTATTGGTAGACGCGTACGCAGTTTTCTGCAAAACCACACGATATGCAGCAAATGGTGCTTTTGGCAGAACGCGCACGTGGATTTCTACCAAACGACGTGAAAAGCATGCCGATGCTGCTCTTTTTAGCACCCGCGCATGGATTTCTGCCAAAACGCGTTTTAGCATGCACATGCATCTTTTGGTAGACGCGGACGCAGTTTTCGGCAAAACCACACGATATGCATGCAAATGGTGCTTTTGGCAGAACGCGCACGTGGATTTCTACCAAACCACGTGAAAAGCATGCCGATGCTGCTCTTTTTAGCACCCGCACATGCATTTGTGCCAAAACGCGTTTTAAGCATGCACATGCATCTTTTGGTAGACGCGGACGCAGTTTTCTGCAAAACCACACGATATGCATGCAAATGGTGCTTTTGGCAGAACGCGCACGTGGATTTCTACCAAACGACGTGAAGAGCATGCCGATGCTGCTCTTTTTAGCACCCGCCCATGGATTTGTGTCAAATCGCGTTTTAAGCATGCACATGCATCTTTTGGTAGACGCGGACGCAGTTTTCTGCAAAACCACACGATATGCATGCAAATGGTGCTTTTGGCAGGACGCGCACGTGAATTTCTACCAAACGACGTGAAAAGCATGCCGATGCTGCTCTTTTTAGCACCCGCACATGGATTTGTGCCAAAACGCGTTTTCAGCATGCACATGCATCTTTTGGTAGACGCGGACGCAGTTTTCTGCAAAACCACACGATATGCATGCAAATGGTGCTTTTGGCAGAACGCGCACGTGGATTTCTACCAAACGACGTGAAAAGCATGCCGATGCTGCTCTTTTTAGCACCCGCACATGGATTTGTGCCAAAACGCGTTTTAAGCATGCACATGCATCTTTTGGTAGACGCGGACGCAGTTTTCTGCAAAACCACACGATATGCATGCAAATGGTGCTTTTGGCAGGACGCCCACGTGAATTTCTACCAAACGACGTGAAAAGCATGCCAATGCTGCTCTTTTTAGCACCCGCACATGGATTTGTGGCAAAACACGTTTTAAGCATGCACATGCATCTTTTGGTAGACGCGGACGCAGTTTTCTGCAAAACCACATGATATGCATGCAAATGGTGCTTTTGGCAGAACGCGCACGTGGGTTTCTACCAAACGACGTGAAAAGCATGCCGATGCTGCTCTTTTTAGCACCCGCACATGGATTAGTGCCAAAACGCGTTTTAAGCATGCACATGCATCTTTTGGTAGACGCGGACGCAGTTTTCTGCAAAACCACACGATATGCATGCAAAGGGTGCTTTTGGCAGAACGCGCACGTGGATTTCTACCAAACGACGTGAAAAGCATGCCGATGCTGCTCTTTTTAGCACCCGCACATGGATTTGTGCCAAAACGCGTTTTAAGCATGCACATGCATCTTTTGGTAGACGCGGACGCAGTTTTCTGCAAAACCACACGATATGCATGCAAATGGTGCTTTTGGCAGAACGCGCACGTGGATTTCTACCAAACGACGTGAAAAGCATGCCGATGCTGCTCTTTTTAGCACCCGCACATGGATTTGTGCGAAAACGCGTTTTAAGCATGCACGTGCATCTTTTGGTAGACGCGGACGCAGTTTTCTGAAAAACTACACGATATGCATGCAAATGGTGCTTTTAGCAGAACGCGCACGTGGATTTCTACCAAACGACGTGAAAAGCGTGCCGATGCTGCTCTTTTTAGCACCCGCACATGGATTTGTGCCAAAACGTGTTTTAAGCATGCACGTGCATCTTTTGGTAGACGCGGACGCAGTTTTCTGCAAAACCACACGATATGCATGCAAATGGTGCTTTTGGCAGAACGCGCACGTGGATTTCTACCAAACGACGTGAAAAGCATGCCGATGCTGCTCTTTTTAGCACCCGCACATGGATTTGTGCCAAAACGCGTTTTAAGCATGCACATGCATCTATTGGTAGACGCGTACGCAGTTTTCTGCAAAACCACACGATATGCATGCAAATGGTGCTTTTGGCAGAACGCGCACGTGGATTTCTACCAAACGACGTGAAAAGCATGCCGATGCTGCTCTTTTTAGCACCCGCACATGGATTTCTGCCAAAACGCGTTTTAGCATGCACATGCATCTTTTGGTAGACGCGGACGCAGTTTTCTGCAAAACCACACGATATGCATGCAAATGGTGCTTTTGGCAGAACGCGCACGTGGATTTCTACCAAACGACGTGAAAGGCATGCCGGTGCTGCTCTTTTTAGCACCCGCACATGGATTTGTGCCAAAACGCGTTTTAAGCATGCACATGCATCTTTTGGTAGACGCGGACGCAGTTTTCCGCAAAACCACACGATATGCATGCAAATGGTGCTTTTGGCAGAACGCGCACGTGGATTTCTACCAAACGACGTGAAAGGCATGCCGGTGCTGCTCTTTTTAGCACCCGCACATGGATTTGTGCCAAAACGCGTTTTAAGCATGCACATGCATCTTTTGGTAGACGCGGACGCAGTTTTCCGCAAAACCACACGATATGCATGCAAATGTTGCTTTTGGCAGAACGCGCACGTGGATTTCTACCAAACGACGTGAAAAGCATGCCGATGCTGCTCTTTTTAGCACCCGCACATGGATTTGTGCCAAAACGCGTTTTAAGCATGCACATGCATCTTTTGGTAGACGCGGACGCAGTTTTCTGCAAAACCACACGATATGCATGCAAATGGTGCTTTTGGCAAACGCGCACGTGGATTTCTACCAAACGACGCGAAAAGCATGCCGATGCTGCTCTTTTTAGCACCCACACATGGATTTGTGCCAAAACGCGTTTAGCATGCACGTGCATCTTTTGGTAGACGCGGACGCAGTTTTCTGCAAAACCACACGATATGCATGCAAATGGTGCTTTTGGCAGAACGCGCACGTGGATTTCTACCAAACGACGTGAAAAGCATGCCGATGCTGCTCTTTTTAGCACCCGCACATGGATTTGTGCCAAAATGCGTTTTAAGCATGCATATGCATCTTTTGGTAGACGCGGACGCAGTTTTCTGCAAAACCACACGATATGCATGCAAATGGTGCTTTTGGCAGAACGCGCACGTGGATTTCTACCAAACGACGTGAAAAGCGTGCCGATGCTGCCCTTTTTAGCACCCGCACATGGATTTGTGCCAAAACGCGTTTTAGCATGCACATGCATCTTATGGTACACGCGGACGCTGTTTTCTGCAAAACCACACGACATGCATGCAAATGGTGCTTTTGGCAGAACGCGCACGTGGATTTCTACCAAACGACGTGAAAAGCATGCCGATGCTGCTCTTTTTAGCACCCGCACATGGATTTGTGCCAAAACGCGTTTTAAGCATGCACATGCATCTTTTGGTAGACGCGGCCGCAGTTTTCTGCAAAACCACACGATATGCATGCAAATGGTGCTTTTGGCAGAACGCGCACGTGGATTTCTACCAAAAGACGCGAAAAGCATGCCGATGCTGTTCTTTTTAGCACCCGCACATGAATTTGTGCCAAAACGCGTTTTAAGCATGCACATGCATCTTTTGGTAGACGCGGACGCAGTTTTCTGCAAAACCACACGATATGCATGCAAATGGTGCTTTTGGCAGAACGCGCACGTGGATTTCTACCAAACGACGTGAAAGGCATGCCGGTGCTGCTCTTTTTAGCACCCGCACATGGATTTGTGCCAAAACGCGTTTTAAGCATGCACATGCATCTTTTGGTAGACGCGGACGCAGTTTTCCGCAAAACCACACGATATGCATGCAAATGTTGCTTTTGGCAGAACGCGCACGTGGATTTCTACCAAACGACGTGAAAAGCATGCCGATGCTGCTCTTTTTAGCACCCGCACATGGATTTGTGCCAAAACGCGTTTTAAGCATGCACATGCATCTTTTGGTAGACGCGGACGCAGTTTTCTGCAAAACCACACGATATGCATGCAAATGGTGCTTTTGGCAGAACGCGCACGTGGATTTCTACCAAACGACGCGAAAAGCATGCCGATGCTGCTCTTTTTAGCACCCGCACATGGATTTGTGCCAAAACGCGTTTTAAGCATGCACATGCATCTTTTGGTAGACGCGGACGCAGTTTTCTGCAAAACCACACGATATGCATGCAAATGGTGCTTTTGGCAGAACGCGCACGTGGATTTCTACCAAACGACGTGAAAAGCATGCCGATGCTGCTCTTTTTAGCACCCGCACATGAATTTGTGCCAAAACGCGTTTTAAGCATGCACATGCATCTTTTGGTAGACGCGGACGCAGTTTTCTGCAAAACCACACGATATGCATGCAAATGGTGCTTTTGGCAGAACGCGCACGTGGATTTCTACCAAACGACGTGAAAAGCATGCCGATGCTGCTCTTTTTAGCACCCGCACATGGATTTCTGCCAAAACGCGTTTTAGCATGCACATGCATCTTTTGGTAGACGCGGACGCAGTTTTCTGCAAAACCACACGATATGCATGCAAATGGTGCTTTTGGCCGAACGCGCACGTGGATTTGTACCAAACGACGTGAAAAGCATGCCGATGCTGCTATTTTTAGCACCCGCACATGGATTTGTGCCAAACGCGTTTTAAGCATGCACATGCATCTTTTGGTAGACGCGGACGCAGTTTTCTGAAAAACCACACGATATGCATGCAAATGGTGCTTTTGGCAGAACGCGCACGTGGATTTCTACCAAACGACGTGAAAAGCATGCCGATGCTGCTCTTTTTAGCACCCGCACATGGATTTGTGCCAAAACGCGTTTTAAGCATGCACATGCAACTTTTGGTAGACGCGGACGCAGTTTTCTGCAAAACCACACGATATGCATGCAAATGGTGCTTTTGGCAGAACGCGCACGCGGATTTCTACCAAACGACGTGAAAAGCATGCCGATGCTGCTCTTTTTAGCACCCGCACATGGATTTCTGCCAAAACGCGTTTTAGCATGCACATGCATCTTTTGGTAGACGCGGACGCAGTTTTCTGCAAAACCACACGATATGCATGCAAATGGTGCTTTTGGCAGAACGCGCACTTGGATTTCTACCAAACGACATGAAAAGCATGCCGATGCTGCTCTTTTTAGCACCCGCACATGGATTTGTGCCAAAACGCGTTTTAAGCATGCACATGCATCTTTTGGTAGACGCGGACGCAGTTTTCTGCAAAACCACACGATATGAATGCAAATGGTGCTTTTGGCAGAACGCGCACGTGGATTTCTACCAAACGACGTGAAAAGCATGCCGATGCTGCTCTTTTTAGCACCCGCACATGGATTTGTGCCAAAACGCGTTTAGCATGCACGTGCATCTTTTGGTAGACGCGGACGAAGTTTCCTGCAAAACCACACGATATGCATGCAAATGGTGCTTTTGGCAGAACGCGCACGTGAATTTCTACCAAACGACGTGAAAAGCATGATGCTGCTCTTTTTAGCACCCGAACATGGATTTGTGCCAAAACGCGTTTTAAGCATGCACATGCATCTTTTGGTAGACGCGGACGCAATTTTCTACAAAACCACACGATATGCATGCAAATGGTGCTTTTGGCAGAACGCGCACGTGGATTTCTACCAAACGACGTGAAAAGCATGCCGATGCTGCCCTTTTTAGCACCCGCACATGGATTTGTAACAAAACGCGTTTTAGCATGCACATGCATCTTATGGTCGACGCGGACGCTGTTTTCTGCAAAACCACACGATATGCATGCAAATGGTGCTTTTGGCAGAACGCGCACGTGGATTTCTACCAAACGACGTGAAAAGCATGCCGATGCTGCTCTTTTTAGCACCCGCACATGAATTTGTGCCAAAACGCGTTTTAAGCATGCACATGCATCTTTTGGTAGACGCGGACGCTGTTTTCTGCAAAACCACACGATATGCATGCAAATGGTGCTTTTGGCAGAACGCGCACGTGGATTTCTACCAAACGACGTGAAAGGCATGCCGATGCTGCTCTTTTTAGCACCCGCACATGGATTTGTGCCAAAACGCGTTTTAGCATGCACATGCATCTTATGGTAGACGCGGACGCTGTTTTCTGCAAAACCACACGATATGCATCCAAATGGTGCTTTTGGCAGAACGCGCACGTGGATTTCTACCAAACGATGTGAAAAGCATGCCGATGCTGCTCTTTTTAGCACCCGCACATGGATTTGTGCCAAAACGCGTTTTAAGCATGCACATGCAACTTTTGGTAGACGCGGACGCAGTTTTCTGCAAAACCACACGATATGCATGCAAATGGTGCTTTTGGCAGAACGCGCACGCGGGTTTCTACCAAACGACGTGAAAAGCATGCCGATGCTGCTCTTTTTAGCACCCGCACATGGATTTCTGCCAAAACGCGTTTTAGCATGCACATGCATCTTTTGGTAGACGCGGACGCAGTTTTCTGCAAAACCACACGATATGCATGCAAATGGTGCTTTTGGCAGAACGCGCACTTGGATTTCTACCAAACGACATGAAAAGCATGCCGATGCTGCTCTTTTTAGCACCCGCACATGGATTTGTGCCAAAACGCGTTTTAAGCATGCACATGCATCTTTTGGTAGACGCGGACGCAGTTTTCTGCAAAACCACACGATATGAATGCAAATGGTGCTTTTGGCAGAACGCGCACGTGGATTTCTACCAAACGACGTGAAAAGCATGCCGATGCTGCTCTTTTTAGCACCCGCACATGGATTTGTGCCAAAACGCGTTTAGCATGCACGTGCATCTTTTGGTAGACGCGGACGAAGTTTCCTGCAAAACCACACGATATGCATGCAAATGGTGCTTTTGGCAGAACGCGCACGTGAATTTCTACCAAACGACGTGAAAAGCATGATGCTGTTCTTTTTAGCACCCGAACATGGATTTGTGCCAAAACGCGTTTTAAGCATGCACATGCATCTTTTGGTAGACGCGGACGCAATTTTCTACAAAACCACACGATATGCATGCAAATGGTGCTTTTGGCAGAACGCGCACGTGGATTTCTACCAAACGACGTGAAAAGCATGCCGATGCTGCCCTTTTTAGCACCCGCACATGGATTTGTAACAAAACGCGTTTTAGCATGCACATGCATCTTATGGTAGACGCGGACGCTGTTTTCTGCAAAACCACACGATATGCATGCAAATGGTGCTTTTGGCAGAACGCGCACGTGGATTTCTACCAAACGACGTGAAAAGCATGCCGATGCTGCTCTTTTTAGCACCCGCACATGAATTTGTGCCAAAACGCGTTTTAAGCATGCACATGCATCTTTTGGTAGACGCGGACGCAGTTTTCTGCAAAACCACACGATATGCATGCAAATGGTGCTTTTGGCAGAACGCGCACGTGGATTTCTACCAAACGACGTGAAAGGCATGCCGATGCTGCTCTTTTTAGCACCCGCACATGGATTTGTGCCAAAACGCGTTTTAAGCATGCACGTGCATCTTTTGGTAGACGCGGACGCAGTTTTCTGCAAAACCACACGATATGCATGCAAATGGTGCTTTTGGCAGAACGCGCACGTGGATTTCTACCAAACGACGTGAAAAGCATGCCGATGCTGCTCTTTTTAGCACCCGCACATGGATTTCTGCCAAAACGCGTTTTAGCATGCACATGCATCTTTTGGTAGACGCGGACGCAGTTTTCTGCAAAACCACATGATATGCATGCAAATGGTGCTTTTGGCATAACGCGCACGTGGATTTCTACCAAACGACGTGAAAAGCATGCCGATGCTGCTCTTTTTAGCACCCGCACATGGATTTGTGCCAAAACGCGTTTTAAGCATGCACATGCATCTTTTGGTAGACGCGGACGCAGTTTTCTGCAAAACCACACGATATGCATGCAAATGTTGCTTTTGGCAGAACGCGCACGTGGATTTCTACCAAACGACGTGAAAAGCATGCCGATGCTGCCCTTTTTAGCACCCGCACATGGATTTGTGCCAAAACGCGTTTTAGCATGCACATGCATCTTATGGTAGACGCGGACGCTGTTTTCTGCAAAACCACACGATATGCATGCAAATGGTGCTTTTGGCAGAACGCGCACGTGGATTTCTACCAAACGACGTGAAAAGCATGCCGATGCTGCTCTTTTTAGCACCCACACATGGATTTGTGCCTAAACGCGTTTAGCATGCACGTGCATCTTTTGGTAGACGCGGACGAAGTTTCCTGCAAAACCACACGATATGCATGCAAATGGTGCTTTTGGCAGAACGCGCACGTGAATTTCTACCAAACGACGTGAAAAGCATGATGCTGCTCTTTTTAGCACCCGAACATGGATTTGTGCCAAAACGCGTTTTAAGCATGCACATGCATCTTTTGGTAGACGCGGACGCAATTTTCTGCAAAACCACACGATATGCATGCAAATGGTGCTTTTGGCAGAACGCGCACGTGGATTTCTACCAAACGACGTGAAAAGCATGCCGATGCTGCCCTTTTTAGCACCCGCACATGGATTTGTGCCAAAACGCGTTTTAGCATGCACATGCATCTTATGGTAGACGCGGACGCTGTTTTCTGCAAAACCACACGATATGCATGCAAATGGTGCTTTTGGCAGAACGCGCACGTGGATTTCTACCAAACGATGTGAAAAGCATGCCGATGCTGCTCTTTTTAGCACCCGCACATAGATTTGTGCCAAAACGCGTTTTAAGCATGCACATGCATCTTTTGGTAGACGCGGACGCAGTTTTCTGCAAAACCACACGATATGCATGCAAATGGTGCTTTTGGCAGAACGCGCACGTGGATTTCTACCAAACGACGTGAAAAGCATGCCGATGCTGCTCTTTTTAGCACCCGCACATGAATTTGTGCCAAAACGCGTTTTAAGCATGCACATGCATCTTTTGGTAGACGCGGACGCAGTTTTCTGCAAAACCACACGATATGCATGCAAATGGTGCTTTTGGCAGAACGCGCACGTGGATTTCTACCAAACGACGTGAAAGGCATGCCGATGCTGCTCTTTTTAGCACCCGCACATGGATTTGTGCCAAAACGCGTTTTAAGCATGCACATGCATCTTTTGGAAGACGCGGACGCAGTTTTCTGCAAAACCACACGATATGCATGCAAATGGTGCTTTTGGCAGAACGCGCACGTGGATTTCTACCAAACGACGTGAAAAGCATGCCGATGCTGCTCTTTTTAGCACCCGCACATGGATTTCTGCCAAAACGCGTTTTAGCATGCACATGCATCTTTTGGTAGACGCGGACGCAGTTTTCCGCAAAACCACACGATATGCATGCAAATGGTGCTTTTGGCATAACGCGCACGTGGATTTCTACCAAACGACGTGAAAAGCATGCTGATGCTGCTCTTTTTAGCACCCGCACATGGATTTGTGCCAAAACGCGTTTTAAGCATGCACATCCATCTTTTGGTAGACGCGGACGCAGTTTTCTGCAAAACCACACGATATGCATGCAAATGTTGCTTTTGGCAGAACGCGCACGTGGATTTCTACCAAACGACGTGAAAAGCATGCCGATGCTGCCCTTTTTAGCACCCGCACATGGATTTGTGCCAAAACGCGTTTTAGCATGCACATGCATCTTATGGTAGACGCGGACGCTGTTTTCTGCAAAACCACACGATATGCATGCAAATGGTGCTTTTGGCCGAACGCGCACGTGGATTTCTACCAAACGACGTGAAAAGCATGCCGATGCTGCTCTTTTTAGCACCCGCACATGGATTTGTGCACAAACGCGTTTTAAGCATGCACATGCATCTTTTGGTAGACGCGGACGCAGTTTTCTGCAAAACCACACGATATGCATGCAAATGGTGCTTTTGGCAGAACGCGCGCGTGGATTTCTAGCAAACGACGTGAAAAGCATGCCGATGCTGCTCTTTTTAGCACCCGCACATGGATTTGTGCCAAAACGCGTTTTAAGCATGCACATGCATCTTTTGGTAGACGCGGACGCAGTTTTCTGCAAAACCACACGATATGCATGCAAATGGTGCTTTTGGCAGAACGCGCACGTGGATTTCCACCAAACGACGTGAAAGGCATGCCGATGCTGCTCTTTTTAGCACCCGCACATGGATTTTTGCCAAAACGCGTTTTAAGCATGCACATGCATCTTTTGGTAGACGCGGACGCAGTTTTCTGCAAAACCACACGATATGCATGCAAATGGTGCTTTTGGGAGAACGCGCACGTGGATTTCTACCAAACGACGTGAAAAGCATGCCGATGCTGCTCTTTTTAGCACCCGCACATGGATTTGTGCCAAAACGCGTTTTAAGCATGCACATGCATCTTTTGGTAGACGCGGACGCAGTTTTCTGCAAAACCACACGATATGCATGCAAATGGTGCTTTTGGCAGAACGCGCACGTGGATTTCTACCAAACGACGTGAAAAGCATGCCGATGCTGCTCTTTTTAGCACCCGCACATGGATTTGTGCCAAAACGCGTTTAGCATGAGAACGCGCACGTGGATTTCTACCAAACGACGTGAAAAGCATGCCGATGCTGCTCTTTTTAGCACCCGCACATGGATTTGTGCGAAAACGCGTTTTAAGCATGCACATGCATCTTTTGGTAGACGCGGACGCAGTTTTCTGCAAAACCACACGATATGCATGCAAATGGTGCTTTTGGCAGAACGCGCACGTGGATTTCTACCAAACGACGTGAAAAGCATGCCGATGCTGCTCTTTTTAGCACCCGCACATGGATTTGTGCCAAAACGCGTTTAGCATGCACGTGCATCTTTTGGTAGACGCGGACGCAGTTTTCTGCAACACCACACGATATGCATGCAAATGATGCTTTTGGCAGAACGCGCACGTGAATTTCTACCAAACGACGTGAAAAGCATGATGCTGCTCTTTTTAGCACCCGCACATGTATTTGTGCCAAAACGCGTTTTAAGCATGCACATGCATCTTTTGGTAGACGCGGACGCAATTTTCTGCAAAACCACACGATATGCATGCAAATGGTGCTTTTGGCAGAACGCGCACGTGGATTTCTACCAAACGACGTGAAAAGCATGCCGATGCTGCCCTTTTTAGCACCCGCACATGGATTTGTGCCAAAACGCGTTTTAGCATGCACATGCATCTTATGGTAGACGCGGACGCTGTTTTCTGCAAAACCACACGATATGCATGCAAATGGTGCTTTTGGCAGAACGCGCACGTGGATTTCTACCAAACGACGTGAAAAGCATGCCGATGCTGCTCTTTTTAGCACCCGCACATCGATTTGTGCACAAACGCGTTTTAAGCATGCACATGCATCTTTTGGTAGACGCGGACGCAGTTTTCTGCAAAACCACACGATATGCATGCAAATGGTGCTTTTGGCAGAACGCCACGTGGATTTCTACCAAACGACGTGAAAAGCATGCCGATGCTGCTCTTTTTAGCACCCGCACATGGATTTGTGCCAAAACGCGTTTTAGCATGCACATGCATCTTATGGTAGACGCGGACGCTGTTTTCTGCAAAACCACACGATATGCATGCAAATGGTGCTTTTGGCAGAACGCGCACGTGGATTTCTACCAAACGACGTGAAAAGCATGCCGATGCTGCTCTTTTTAGCACCCGCACATCGATTTGTGCACAAACGCGTTTTAAGCATGCACATGCATCTTTTGGTAGACGCGGACGCAGTTTTCTGCAAAACCACACGATATGCATGCAAATGGTGCTTTTGGCAGAACGCCACGTGGATTTCTACCAAACGACGTGAAACGCATGCCGATGCTGCTCTTTTTAGCACCCGCACATGGATTTGTGCCAAAACGCGTTTTAAGCATGCACATGCATCTTTTGGTAGACGCGGACGCAGTTTTCTGCAAAACCACACGATATGCATGCAAATGGTGCTTTTGGCAGAACGCGCACGTGGATTTCTACCAAACGACGCGAAAAGCATGCCGATGCTGCTCTTTTTAGCACCCGCACATGGATTTGTGCCAAAACGCGTTTTAAGCATGCACATGCATCTTTTGGTAGACGCGGACGCAGTTTTCTGCAAAACCACACGATATGCATGCAAATGGTGCTTTTGGCTGAACGCGCACGTGGATTTCTACCAAACGACGTGAAAAGCATGCCGATGCTGCTCTTTTTAGCACCCGCACATGAATTTGTGCCAAAACGCGTTTTAAGCATGCACAGGCATCTTTTGGTAGACGCGGACGCAGTTTTCTGCAAAACCACACGATATGCATGCAAATGGTGCTTTTGGCAGAACGCGCACGTGGATTTCTACCAAACGACGTGAAAGGCTTGCCGATGCTGCTCTTTTTAGCACCCGCACATGGATTTGTGCCAAAACGCGTTTTAAGCATGCACATGCATCTTTTGGTAGACGCGGACGCAGTTTTCTGCAAAACCACACGATATGCATGCAAATGGTGCTTTTGGGAGAACGCGCACGTGGATTTCTACCAAACGACGTGAAAAGCATGCCGATGCTGCTCTTTTTAGCACCCGCACATGGATTTGTGCCAAAACGCGTTTTAAGCATGCACATGCATCTTTTGGTAGACGCGGACGCAGTTTTCTGCAAAACCACACGATATGCATGCAAATGGTGCTTTTGGCAGAACGCGCACGTGGATTTCTACCAAACGACGTGAAAAGCATGCCGATGCTGCTCTTTTTAGCACCCGCACATGGATTTGTGCGAAAACGCGTTTAGCATGAGAACGCGCACGTGGATTTCTACCAAACGACGTGAAAAGCATGCCGATGCTGCTCTTTTTAGCACAAGCACATGGATTTGTGCGAAAACGCGTTTTAAGCATGCACATGCATCTTTTGGTAGACGCGGACGCAGTTTTCTGCAAAACCACACGATATGCATGCAAATGGTGCTTTTGGCAGAACGCGCACGTGGATTTCTACCAAACGACGTGAAAAGCATGCCGATGCTGCTCTTTTTAGCACCCGCACATGGATTTGTGCCAAAACGCGTTTAGCATGCACGTGCATCTTTTGGTAGGCGCGGACGCAGTTTTCTGCAACACCACACGATATGCATGCAAATGGTGCTTTTTGCAGAACGCGCACGTGAATTTCTACCAAACGACGTGAAAAGCATGATGCTGCTCTTTTTAGCACCCGCACATGTATTTGTGCCAAAACGCGTTTTAAGCATGCACATGCATCTTTTGGTAGACGCGGACGCAATTTTCTGCAAAACCACACGATATGCATGCAAATGGTGCTTTTGGCAGAACGCGCACGTGGATTTCTACCAAACGACGTGAAAAGCATGCCGATGCTGCCCTTTTTAGCACCCGCACATGGATTTGTGCCAAAACGCGTTTTAGCATGCACATGCATCTTATGGTAGACGCGGACGCTGTTTTCTTCAAAACCACACGATATGCATGCAAATGGTGCTTTTGGCAGAACGCGCACGTAGATTTCTACCAAACGACGTGAATAGCATGCCGATGCTGCTCTTTTTAGCACCCGCACATGGATTTGTGCCAAAACGCGTTTTAAGCATGCACATGCATCTTTTGGTAGACGCGGACGCAATTTTCTGCAAAACCACACGATATGCATGCAAATGGTGCTTTTGGCAGAACGCGCACGTGGATTTCTACCAAACGACGCGAAAAGCATGCCGATGCTGCTCTTTTTAGCACCCGCACATGGATTTGTGCCAAAACGCGTTTTAAGCATGCACATGCATCTTTTGGTAGACGCGGACGCAGTTTTCTGCAAAACCACAGGATATGCATGCAAATGGTGCTTTTGGCAGAACGCGCACGTGGATTTCTACCAAACGACGTGAAAAGCATGCCGATGCTGCTCTTTTTAGCACCCGCACATGGATTTGTGCCAAAACGCGTTTTAACCTCTTATGACCTGTTGTCGCGATTTCGCATCATACCGGTTTTAATCCGCACCACCAGAAGAAAACATCTGTAGCCGCTACCCCTGCGCTCAGAGGGAATCCACAGATGTCTGGCAACACGTGGAAAAGGCAGCGCCATCTATTGTCGATTCAGTAAAGAGCTGACGGCTGCCATTTCTCCAGTTGATGCCGACGAAGAACATTTCTCACTATCCATCCATTGACATCCGTCTCCATTCAAGGTATGTAAGTTTTTTGAATATAAAAAAATTTTGCATGATAGGCACTTGGTTGAATAATGCACGCAGATCACGTAAATAATTTGTTTTTGAAGATTAGTTGTGTTTTCAAGCGTGTGTCGCTTTGTCGCGTTTTCGCATCAACAGGCTGTAGCGTCCCGATTTGTGCACAACTTCGTCTTCCTCGGCATGTGGTCAAAAAACTAGTAATTTTTGTTTTTTGCAGTTATTCGGTGCTTTTTGTTCGTGATGGACACCAGAAGGTTCTACGGGATCAGGGTTCCACCCGTTGAAGAAAGCGAAGATAGCTGCCTCAGCGACAGCGATTCGGAATACAGCCCTGACACAGTACATGCTGCCCCATCAGATCAATCTGGGCAGTCTGGGAGCGACACAGGTGCGCAATTTTTTGTTTGTTGGGCGAGTTGCATTCGGCTGCAATGTGAAACGCCGTCAGCGTTCTTTCGTGTTGTATTGCAGTGGCGCGTCTTTTTCTTTTGAAGCCAAAAGCTTCACTACGATAGTCAACACCGCGTTTGTCGGAGCACGAGTGACGTCACGCATTGCGCAGGCTACTGCCCATGTGCGCCGTCGCTTCTCCGCGCCACCGTTTGACCTTTCGCCGCAGCCGTGCGCATTTGAAAGGAGGGGTATATAAGGCGCGCTTGCCCATAGAACAGGCGCACGCTGCCGCGCGCTATGCGTCATCGTTTGACGTTCGCCGCAAGCGCGTGTTTATCGCGGATCACCGCAGCTTTTCGCTTCGAGATATCCAGGCCCTTAGCTAAGCCCCAGCCAATTTTTTCAAGCCAAGGTTTTTGTGGCTTCTCAAATGTGGTTTGCGACCTCGCAGTGATTTCTTTTTCTTTTTTTGTTTGCAGATGAAGAAGGTGAAACGGAAGAGCCGTCAACGTCAAGCGCAAGAAGTTTCCTCTGGAAGCAAGTGAACCATCCGCGGACATGCCACCCTCAATGGGAAGACGGTCTTCCAGACCCTCCAGATGAGCCGAAAGCTCCCATTGCGTACCTCCGGTATTTTTTTGACGACAAGCTTCTTGAGGAGATTACAGACCAGTCCAATCTCTATGCAGTGCAGAAGAATGCCAACAAAGCATTGTGCCTAACACGCGCTGAACTGGAGCAGTTTCTTGGGGCCACAATGTATATGTCCATATACAGGCTTCCGCGATCGCGCATGTACTGGAACCGCGAGATGCGAGTAGAAAAAGTGGCAGAAGTTATGTCACGTGACAGGTGGCAAGCGATAAAGAACAGCCTTCATTTCAACGACAACAATCTCCTACAAGCAAATGCTGGCAAAGACAGGCTCTTCAAAATGCGACCACTCATTGACAATCTGCTGCTCAAATTTCAAATCCTTCCAAAGTCACAGATGCTGGTGGTCGACGAGCAAATTGTGCCGTTCAAAGGCCGCTCCTCACTCAAGCAGTACGTCCCTAGCAAGCCTCACAAGTGGGGCTACAAGATTTTTGTACTTTGCGACACCCACGGACTTGTCTCTGACTTCTCTATATACACAGGGGACATCCGCCCTGTTCCTGGATTACCTGACCTTGGAGCAAGCTCTAATGTTGTGCTCGAGCTTTCGCGCTCCATCCCAGAGAACAAGAGCTACTTGCTCTTTTTTGACAACTGGTTCACATCCATAAAACTGCTGGTAAATTTGCATCAGCGTGGTATTCCAGCAATGGGAACTGCACGCGCAAACAGAATTTCTGGATGCCGACTGCCCAGCGATGCAGAAATGAAGAAGAACGGTAGAGGAAGCCACGTGGAGAGGCAGGCTACTATTGAAGGGGTCGAAGTCCGAGTAGTGAAGTGGTACGACAGCCGGGGAGTGAATATTGCTAGCACATTCGGGAGTGCCCAGCCTCTAGGAAGCTGCCAGCGGTATGACCGCAAAAAGAAAGAAAGATGTGAAGTTGAGCAGCCAGCCATTGTGAAGGCTTACAACACTTTTATGGGTGGAGTCGACCTTCTCGATGGGCTCATGGCGTACTACAGAATTTTTCTGAAGTCGAAGAAATTCTACCTGCGATTTTTTTTTCATTTTGTGGACATGGCTGTTGTGAGCAGCTGGCTGCTCTACCGGAGGGATTGTGATGCTCTAGGAATCCCAAAGAAACATCAACTGGATCTTCTAGCGTTCAAGGCTTCTCTAGCCAGCTGCCTGTGCAATCAAAACAAGGACGTGATGAAGAAGAGGGGCCGGCCGTCTCTTTCCGTGGAAGGAGAGCTTGAGAAGAAGAAAAGAAGAGGACCAGCAGCTCCAACACCTAATGCTGAAGTCCGTCAAGACAATGTTGGCCACTGGCCTGAAGTGTCGCAGCAACGACAACGATGCAAGATGCCTGGCTGCAAAGGCCAACCTGTTTCCTTCTGCACAAAGTGCAAAGTTCATCTGTGTATAAAAAAAGTTCAAATTGTTTCATTTCTTTTCATAAGAACTGAGATACAAATGTGCTAAACTCAAAGAAATGAGCTCTCAAGTGTGTTTGAAAATAAACATTTTTTGATCCATTACGACCTGTTGTCGCGTTTTCGCGACATAGCTGTAACTTTCTTCCTAAAACCCCGACACGCATAAAAGTTGCTGTGTAACTTCCTCATAACCAGAACATAAAAAGCCACAGCAAAAATAATTTTTTTATGCAGTATGCTAAATTCAGGCTAGAAGAGGTTAAGCATGCACATGCATATTTTGGTAGACGCGGACGCAGTTTTCTGCAAAACCACACGATATGCATGCAAATTGTGCTTTTGGCAGAACGCGCACGTCGATTTCTACCAAACGACGTGAAAAGCATGCCGATGCTGCTCTTTTTAGCACCCGCACATGGATTTGTGCCAAAACGCGTTTAGCATGAGAACGCGCACGTGGATTTCTACCAAACGACGTGAAAAGCATGCCGATGCTGCTCTTTTTAGCACCCGCACATGGATTTGTGCGAAAACGCGTTTTAAGCATGCACATGCATCTTTTGGTAGACGCGGACGCAGTTTTCTGCAACACCACACGATATGCATGCAAATGGTGCTTTTGGCAGAACGCGCACGTGAATTTCTACCAAACGACGTGAAAAGTATGATGCTGCTCTTTTTAGCACCCGCACATGTATTTGTGCCAAAACGCGTTTTAAGCATGCACATGCATCTTTTGGTAGACGCGGACGCAATTTTCTGCAAAACCACACGATATGCATGCAAATGGTGCTTTTGGCAGAACGCGCACGTGGATTTCTACCAAACGACGTGAAAAGCATGCCGATGCTGCCCTTTTTAGCACCCGCACATGGATTTGTGCCAAAACGCGTTTTAGCATGCACATGCATTTTATGGTAGACGCGGACGCTGTTTTCTTCAAAACCACACGATATGCATGCAAATAGTGCTTTTGGCAGAACGCGCACGTGGATTTCTACCAAACGACGTGAAAAGCATGCCGATGCTGCTCTTTTTAGCCCCCGCACATGGATTTGTGCCAAAACGCGTTTTAAGCATGCACATGCATCTTTTGGTAGACGCGGACGCAATTTTCTGCAAAACCACACGATATGCATGCAAATGGTGCTTTTGGCAGAACGCGCACGTGGATTTCTACCAAACGACGCGAAAAGCATGCCGATGCTGCTCTTTTTAGCACCCGCACATGGATTTGTGCCAAAACGCGTTTTAAGCATGCACATGCATCTTTTGGTAGACGCGGACGCAGTTTTCTGCAAAACCACAGGATATGCATGCAAATGGTGCTTTTGGCAGAACGCGCACGTGGATTTCTACCAAACGACGTGAAAAGCATGCCGATGCTGCTCTTTTTAGCACCCGCACATGGATTTGTGCCAAAACGCGTTTTAAGCATGCACATGCATCTTTTGGTAGACGCGGACGCAGTTTTCTGCAAAACCACACGATATGCATGCAAATTGTGCTTTTGGCAGAACGCGCACGTGGATTTCTACCAAACGACGTGAAAAGCATGCCGATGCTGCTCTTTTTAGCACCCGCACATGGATTTGTGCCAAAACGCGTTTAGCATGAGAACGCGCACGTGGATTTCTACCAAACGACGTGAAAAGCATGCCGATGCTGCTCTTTTTAGCACCCGCCATGGATTTGTGCCAAAACGCGTTTTAAGCATGCACATGCATCTTTTGGTAGACGCGGACGCAGTTTTCTGCAAAACCACACGATATGCATGCAAATGGTGCTTTTGGCAGAACGCGCACGTGGATTTCTACCAAACGACGTGAAAAGCATGCCGATGCTGCTCTTTTTAGCACCCGCACATGGATTTGTGCCAAAACGCGTTTTAAACATGCACATGCATGTTTTGGTAGACGCGGACGCAGTTTTCTACAAAACCACACGATATGCATGCAAATGGTGCTTTTGGCAGAACGCGCACGTGGATTTCTACCAAACGACGTGAAAAGCATGCCGATGCTGCTCTTTTTAGCACCCGCACATAGATTTGTGCCAAAACGCGTTTTAAGCATGCACATGCATCTTTTGGTAGACGCGGACGCAGTTTTCTGCAAAACCACACGATATGCATGCAAATGGTGCTTTTGGCAGAACGCGCACGTGGATTTCTACCAAACGACGTGAAAAGCATGCCGATGCTGCCCTTTTTAGCACCCGCACATGGATTTGTGCCAAAACGCGTTTTAGCATGCACATGCATCTTATGGTAGACGCGGACGCTGTTTTCTCTAAAACCACACGATATGCATGCAAATGGTGCTTTTGGCAGAACGCGCACGTGGATTTCTACCAAACGACGTGAAAAGCATGCCGATGCTGCTCTTTTTAGCACCCGCACATGGATTTGTGCACAAACGCGTTTTAAGCATGCACATGCATCTTTTGGTAGACGCGGACGCAGTTTTCTGCAAAACCACACGATATGCATGCAAATGGTGCTTTTGGCAGAACGCGCACGTGGATTTCTACCAAACGACGTGAAAAGCATGCCGATGCTGCTCTTTTTAGCACCCGCACATGGATTTGTGCCAAAACGCGTTTTAAGCATGCACATGCATCTTTTGGTAGACGCGGACGCAGTTTTCTGCAAAACCACACGATATGCATGCAAATGGTGCTTTTGGCAGAACGCGCACGTGGATTTCTACCAAACGACGCGAAAAGCATGCCGATGCTGCTCTTTTTAGCACCCGCACATGGATTTGTGCCAAAACGCGTTTTAAGCATGCACATGCATCTTTTGGTAGACGCGGACGCAGTTTTCTGCAAAACCACACGATATGCATGCAAATGGTGCTTTTGGCTGAACGCGCACGTGGATTTCTACCAAATGACGTGAAAAGCATGCCGATGCTGCTCTTTTTAGCACCCGCACATGAATATGTGCCAAAACGCGTTTTAAGCATGCACATGCATCTTTTGGTAGACGCGGACGCAGTTTTCTGCAAAACCACACGATATGCATGCAAATGGTGCTTTTGGCAGAACGCGCACGTGGAATTCTACCAAACGACGTGAAAAGCATGCCGATGCTGCTCTTTTTAGCACCCGCACATGGATTTGTGCCAAAACGCGTTTAGCATGCACGTGCATCTTTTGGTAGACGCGGACGCAGTTTTCTGCAACACCACACGATATGCATGCAAATGGTGCTTTTGGCAGAACGCGCACGTGAATTTCTACCAAACGACGTGAAAAGCATGATGCTGCTCTTTTTAGCACCCGCACATGTATTTGTGCCAAAACGCGTTTTAAGCATGCACATGCATCTTTTGGTAGACGCGGACGCAATTTTCTGCAAAACCACACGATATGCATGCAAATGGTGCTTTTGGCAGAACGCGCACGTGGATTTCTACCAAACGACGTGAAAAGCATGCCGATGCTGCCCTTTTTAGCACCCGCACATGGATTTGTGCCAAAACGCGTTTTAGCATGCACATGCATCTTATGGTAGACGCGGACGCTGTTTTCTTCAAAACCACACGATATGCATGCAAATGGTTCTTTTGGCAGAACGCGCACGTGGATTTCTACCAAACGACGTGAAAAGCATGCCGATGCTGCTCTTTTTAGCACCCGCACATGGATTTGTGCCAAAACGCGTTTTAAGCATGCACATGCATCTTTTGGTAGACGCGGACGCAGTTTTCTGCAAAACCAGAGGATATGCATGCAAATGGTGCTTTTGGCAGAACGCGCACGTGGATTTCTACCAAACGACGTGAAAAGCATGCCGATGCTGCTCTTTTTAGCACCCGCACATGGATTTGTGCCAAAACGCGTTTTAAGCATGACATGCATCTATTGGCAGAAGCGGACGCAGTTTTCTGCAAAACCACACGATATGCATGCAAATGGTGCTTTTGGCAGAACGCGCACGTGGATTTCTACCAAACGACGTGAAAAGCATGCCGATGCTGCTCTTTTTAGCACCCGCACATGGATTTCTGCCAAAACGCGTTTTAGCATGCACATGCATCTTTTGGTAGACGCGGACGCAGTTTTCTGCAAAACCACACGATATGCATGCAAATGGTGCTTTTGGCAGAACGCGCACGTGGATTTCTACCAAACGACGTGAAAAGCATGCCGATGCTGCTCTTTTTAGCACCCGCACATGGATTTGTGCCAAAACGCGTTTTAAGCATGCACATGCATCTTTTGGTAGACGCGGACGCAGTTTTCTGAAAAACCACACGATATGAATGCAAATGGTGCTTTTGGCAGAACGCGCACGTGGATTTCTACAAAGCGACGTGAAAAGCATGCCGATGCTGCTCTTTTTAGAACCCGCACATGGATTTGTGCCAAAACGCGTTTAGCATGCACGTGCATCTTTTGGTAGACGCGGACGCAGTTTTCTGCAACACCACACGATATGCATGCAAATGGTGCTTTTGGCAGAACGCGCACGTGAATTTCTACCAAACGACGTGAAAAGCATGATGCTGCTCTTTTTAGCACCCGCACATGTATTTGTGCCAAAACGCGTTTTAAGCTTGCACATGCATCTTTTGGTAGACGCGGACGCAATTTTCTGCAAAACCACACGATATGCATGCAAATGGTGCTTTTGGCAGAACGCGCACGTGGATTTCTACCAAACGACGTGAAAAGCATGCCGATGCTGCCCTTTTTAGCACCCGCACATGGATTTGTGCCAGAACGCGTTTTAGCATGCACATGCATCTTATGGTAGACGCGGACGCTGTTTTCTTCAAAACCACACGATATGCATGCAAATGGTTCTTTTGGCAGAACGCGCACGTGGATTTCTACCAAACGACGTGAAAAGCATGCCGATGCTGCTCTTTTTAGCACCCGCAGATGGATTTGTGCCAAAACGCGTTTTAAGCATGCACATGCATCTTTTGGTAGACGCGGACGCAATTTTCTGCAAAACCACAGAATATGCATGCAAATGGTGCTTTTGGCAGAACGCGCACGTGGATTTCTACCAAACGACGTGAAAAGCATGCCGATGCTGCTCTTTTTAGCACCCGCACATGGATTTGTGCCAAAACGCGTTTTAAGCATGACATGCATCTATTGGCAGAAGCGGACGCAGTTTTCTGCAAAACCACACGATATGCATGCAAATGGTGCTTTTGGCAGAACGCGCACGTGGATTTCTACCAAACGACGTGAAAAGCATGCCGATGCTGCTCTTTTTAGCACCCGCACATGGATTTCTGCCAAAACGCGTTTTAGCATGCACATGCATCTTTTGGTAGACGCGGACGCAGTTTTCTGCAAAACCACACGATATGCATGCAAATGGTGCTTTTGGCAGAACGCGCACGTGGATTTCTACCAAACGACGTGAAAAGCATGCCGATGCTGCTCTTTTTAGCACCCGCACATGGATTTGTGCCAAAACGCGTTTTAAGCATGCACATGCATCTTTTGGTAGACGCGGACGCAGTTTTCTGAAAAACCACACGATATGAATGCAAATGGTGCTTTTGGCAGAACGCGCACGTGGATTTCTACAAAGCGACGTGAAAAGCATGCCGATGCTGCTCTTTTTAGAACCCGCACATGGATTTGTGCCAAAACGCGTTTAGCATGCACGTGCATCTTTTGGTAGACGCGGACGCAGTTTTCTGCAACACCACACGATATGCATGCAAATGGTGCTTTTGGCAGAACGCGCACGTGAATTTCTACCAAACGACGTGAAAAGCATGATGCTGCTCTTTTTAGCACCCGCACATGTATTTGCGCCAAAACGCGTTTTAAGCATGCACATGCATCTTTTGGTAGACGCGGACGCAATTTTCTGCAAAACCACACGATATGCATGCAAATGGTGCTTTTGGCAGAACGCGCACGTGGATTTCTACCAAACGACGTGAAAAGCATGCCGATGCTGCCCTTTTTAGCACCCGCACATGGATTTGTGCCAAAACGCGTTTTAGCATGCACATGCATCTTATGGTAGACGCGGACGCTGTTTTCTTCAAAACCACACGATATGCATGCAAATGGTTCTTTTGGCAGAACGCGCACGTGGATTTCTACCAAACGACGTGAAAAGCATGCCGATGCTGCTCTTTTTAGCACCCGCACATGGATTTGTGCCAAAACGCGTTTTAAGCATGCACATGCATCTTTTGGTAGACGCGGACGCAGTTTTCTGCAAAACCACAGGATATGCATGCAAATGGTGCTTTTGGCAGAACGCGCACGTGGATTTCTACCAAACGACGTGAAAAGCATGCCGATGCTGCTCTTTTTAGCACCCGCACATGGATTTGTGCCAAAACGCGTTTTAAGCATGACATGCATCTATTGGCAGAAGCGGACGCAGTTTTCTGCAAAACCACACGATATGCATGCAAATGGGGCTTTTGGCAGAACGCGCACGTGGATTTCTACCAAACGACATGAAAAGCATGCCGATGCTGCTCTTTTTAGCACCCGCACATGGATTTCTGCCAAAACGCCTTTTAGCATGCACATGCATCTTTTGGTAGACGCGGACGCAGTTTTCTGCAAAACCACACGATATGCATGCAAATGGTGCTTTTGGCAGAACGCGCACGTGGATTTCTACCAAACGACGTGAAAAGCATGCCGATGCTGCTCTTTTTAGCACCCGCACATGGATTTGTGCCAAAACGCGTTTTAAGCATGCACATGCATCTTTTGGTAGACGCGGACGCAGTTTTCTGAAAAAACCACACGATATGAATGCAAATGGTGCTTTTGGCAGAACGCGCACGTGGATTTCTACAAAGCGACGTGAAAAGCATGCCGATGCTGCTCTTTTTAGAACCCGCACATGGATTTGTGCCAAAACGCGTTTTAAGCATGCACATGCATCTTTTGGTAGACGCGGACGCAGTTTTCTGCAAAACCACACGATATGCATGCAAATGGTGCTTTTGGCAGAACGCGCACGTGGATTTCTACCAAACGACGTGAAAGGCATGCCGATGCTGCTCTTTTTAGCACCCGCACATGGATTTGTGCCAAAACGCGTTTTAAGCGTGCACATGCATCTTTTGGTAGACGCGGACGCAGTTTTCTGCAAAACCACACGATATGCATGCAAATGTTGCTTTTGGCAGAACGCGCACGTGGATTTCTACCAAACGACGTGAAAAGCATGCCGATGCTGCTCTTTTTAGCACCCGCACATGGATTTGTGCCAAAACGCGTTTTAAGCATGCACATGCATCTTTTGGTAGACGCGGACGCAGTTTTCTGCAAATCCACACGATTTGCATGCAAATGGTGCTTTTGGCAGAACGCGCACGTGGATTTCTACCAAACGACGTGAAAAGCATGCCGATGCTGCTCTTTTTAGCAC
This sequence comes from Dermacentor variabilis, assembly GCF_050947875.1. NCBI lineage: Eukaryota > Metazoa > Arthropoda > Arachnida > Ixodida > Ixodidae > Dermacentor > Dermacentor variabilis. Next base: position 83,842 of record NW_027460358.1, read on the forward strand.
CCGCGCGTGGATTTGTGCCAAAACGCATTTCGCATGCACGTGCATCTTTTGGTAGACGCGGACGCAGTTTTCTGCAAAACCACACGATATGCATGCAAATGGTGCTTTTGGCAGAACGCGCACGTGGATTTCTACCAAACGACGTGAAAAGCATGCCGATGCTGCTCTTTTTAGCACCCGCACATGGATTTGTGCCAAAACGCGTTTTAAGCATGCACATGCATCTTTTGGTAGACGCGGACGCAGTTTTCTGCAAAACCACACGATATGCATGCAAATGGTGCTTTTGGCAGAACGCGCGCGTGGATTTCTACCAAACGACGTGAAAAGCATGCCGATGCTGCTCGTTTTAGCACCCGCACATGGATTTGTGCCAAAACGCGTTTTAAGCATGCACATGCATCTTTTGGTAGACGCGGACGCAGTTTTCTGCAAAACCACACGATATGCATGCAAATGGTACTTTTGGCAGGACGCGCACGTGAATTTCTACCAAACGACGTGAAAAGCATGCCGATGCTGCTCTTTTTAGCACCCGCACATGGATTTGTGCCAAAACGCGTTTTAAGCATGCACATGCATCTTTTGGTAGACGCGGACGCAGTTTTCTGCAAAACCACACGATATGCATGCAAATGGTGCTTTTGGCAGAACGCGCACGTGGATTTCTACCAAACGACGTGAAAAGCATGCCGATGCTGCTCTTTTTAGCACCCGCACATGGATTTGTGCCAAAACGCGTTTTAAGCATGCACATGCATCTTTTGGTAGACGCGGACGCAGTTTTCTGCAAAACCACACGATATGCATGCAAATGGTGCTTTTGGCAGAACGCGCGCGTGGATTTCTACCAAACGACGTGAAAAGCATGCCGATGCTGCTCTTTTTAGCACCCGCACATGGATTTGTGCCAAAACGCGTTTTGAGCATGCACATGCATCTTTTGGTAGACGCGGACGCAGTTTTCTGCAAAACCACACGATATGCATGCAAATGGTGCTTTTGGCAGAAGGCGCACGTGGATTTCTACCAAACGACGTGAAAAGCACGCCGATGCTGCTCTTTTTAGCACCCGCACATGAATTTCTGCCAAAACGCGTTTTAAGCATGCACATGCATCTTTTGGTAGACGCGGACGCAGTTTTCTGCAAAACCACACGATATGCATACAAATGGTGCTTTTGGCAGAACGCGCACGTGGATTTCTACCAAACGACGTGAAAGGCATGCCGATGCTGCTCTTTTTAGCACCCGCACATGGATTTGTGCCAAAACGCGTTTTAAGCATGCACATGCATCTTTTGGTAGACGCGGACGCAGTTTTCTGCAAAACCACACGATATGCATGCAAATGGTGCTTTTGGCAGAACGCGCACGTGGATTTCTACCAAACGACGTGAAAGGCATGCCGATGCTGCTCTTTTTAGCACCCGCACATGGATTTGTGCCAAAACGCGTTTTAAGCGTGCACATGCATCTTTTGGTAGACGCGGACGCAGTTTTCTGCAAAACCACACGATATGCATGCAAATGTTGCTTTTGGCAGAACGCGCACGTGGATTTCTACCAAACGACGTGAAAAGCATGCCGATGCTGCTCTTTTTAGCACCCGCACATGGATTTGTGCCAAAACGCGTTTTAAGCATGCACATGCATCTTTTGGTAGACGCGGACGCAGTTTTCTGCAAATCCACACGATTTGCATGCAAATGGTGCTTTTGGCAGAACGCGCACGTGGATTTCTACCAAACGACGTGAAAAGCATGCCGATGCTGCTCTTTTTAGCACCCGCACGTGGATTTGTGCCAAAACGCGTTTTAAGCATGCACATGCATCTTTTCGTAGAAGCGGACGCAGTTTTCTGCAAAACCACACGATATGCATGCAAATGGTGCTTTTGGCAGAACGCGCACGTGGATTTCTACCAAACGACGTGAAAAGCATGCCGATGCTGCTCTTTTTAGCACCCGCACATGGATTTGTGCCAAAACGCGTTTTAAGCATGCACATGCAACTTTTGGTAGACGCGGACGCAGTTTTCTGCAAAACCACACGATATGCATGCAAATGGTGCTTTTGGCAGAACGCGCACGTGGATTTCTACCAACGACGTGAAAAGCATGCCGATGCTGCCTTTTTAGCACCAGCACATGGATTTGTGCCAAAACGCGTTTTAGCATGCACATGGCAGACGCGGTAGACGCGGACGCTGTTTTCTGCAAAACCACACGATATGCATGCAAATGGTGCTTTTGGCAGAACGCGCACGTGGATTTCTACCAAACGACGTGAAAAGCATGCCGATGCTGCTCTTTTTAGCACCCGCACATGGATTTGTGCCAAAACGCGTTTTAAGCATGCACATGCATCTTTTGGTAGACGCGGGCGCAGTTTTCTGCAAAACCACACGATATGCATGCAAATGGTGCTTTTGGCAGAACGCGCACGTGAATTTCTGCCAAACGACGTGAAAAGCATGCCGATGCTGCTCTTTTTAGCACCCGCACATGGATTTGTGCCAAAACGCGTTTTAAGCATGCACATGCATCTTTTGGTAGACGCGGACGCAGTTTTCTGCGAAACCACACGATATGCATGCAAATGGTGCTTTTGGCAGAACGCGCACGTGGATTTCTACCAAACGACGCGAAAAGCATGCCGATGCTGCTCTTTTTAGCACCCGCACATGGATTTGTGCCAAAACGCGTTTTAAGCATGCACATGCATCTTTTGGTAGACGCGGACGCAGTTTTCTGCAAAACCACACGATATGCATGCAAATGGTGCTTTTGGCAGAACGCGCACGTGGATTTCTACCAAACGACGTGAAAAGCATGCCGATGCTGCTCTTTTTAGCACCCGCACATGGATTTGTGCCAAAACGCGTTTTAAGCATGCACATGCATCTTTTGGTAGACGCGGACGATGTTTTCTGCAAAACCACACAATATGCATGCAAATGGTGCTTTTGGCAGAACGCGCACGTGGATTTCTACCAAACGACGTGAAAAGCATGCCGATGCTGCTCTTTTTAGCACCCGCACATGGATTTGTGCCAAAACGCGTTTTAAGCATGCACATGCATCTTTTGGTACACGCGGACGCAGTTTTCTGCAAAACCACTCGATATGCATGCAAATGGTGCTTTTGGCAGAACGCGCACGTGGATTTCTACCAAACGACGTGAAAAGCATGCCGATGCTGCTCTTTTTAGCACCCGCACATGGATTTGTGCCAAAACGCGTTTTAAGCATGCACATGCATCTTTTGGTAGACGCGGACGCAGTTTTCTGCAAAAGCACACGATATGCATGCAAATGGGGCTTTTGGCAGAACGCGCACGTGGATTTCTACCAAACGACGTGAAAAGCATGCCGATGCTGCTCTTTTTAGCACCCGCACATGGATTTGTGCCAAAACGCGTTTTAAGCATGCACATGCATCTTTTGGTAGACGCGGACGCAGTTTTCTGAAAAACCACACAATATGCATGCAAATGGTGCTTTTGGCAGAACGCGCACGTGGATTTCTACCAAACGACGTGAAAAGCATGCCGATGCTGCTCTTTTTAGCACCCGCACATGGATTTGTGCCAAAACGCGTTTTAAGCATGCACCTGCATCTTTTGGTAGACGCGGACGCAGTTTTCTGCAAAACCACACGATATGCATGCAAATGGTACTTTTGGCAGAACGCGCACGTGGATTTCTACCAAACGACGTGAAAAGCATGCCGATGCTGCCCTTTTTAGCACCCGCACATGGATTTATGCCAAAACTCGTTTTAGCATGCACATGCATCTTATGGTAGACGCGGGCGCTGTTTTCTGCAAAACCACACGATATGCATGCAAATGGTGCTTTTCGCAGAACGCGCACGTGAATTTCTACCAAACGACGTGAAAAGAATGCCGATGCTGCTCTTTTTAGCACCCGCACATGTATTTGTGCCAAAACGCGTGTTAAACATGCACATGCATCTTTTGGTAGACGCGGACGCAGTTTTCTGCAAAACCACACGATATGCATGCAAATGGTGCTTTTGGCAGAACGCCCACGTGGATTTCTACCAAACGACGTGAAAAGTATGCCGATGCTGCTCTTTTTAGCACCCGCACATGGATTTGTGCCAAAACGCGTTTTAAACATGCACATGCATGTTTTGGTAGACGCGGACGCAGTTTTCTGCAAAACCACACGATATGCATGCAAATGGTGCTTTTGGCAGAACGCGCACGTGGATTTCTACCAAACGACGTGAAAAGCAAGCCGATGCTACTCTTTTTAGCACCCGCACATGGATTTGTGCCAAAACGCGTTTTAAGCATGCACATGCATCTTTTCGTAGAAGCGGACGCAGTTTTCTGCAAAACCACACGATATGCATGCAAATGGTGCTTTTGGCAGAACGCGCACGTGGATTTCTACCAAACGACGTGAAAAGCATGCCGATGCTGCTCTTTTTAGCACCCGCACATGGATTTGTGCCAAAACGCGTTTTAAGCATGCACATGCATCTTTTGGTAGACGCGGACGCAGTTTTCTGCAAAACCACACGATATGCATGCAAATGGTGCTTTTGGCAGAACGCGCACGTGGATTTCTACCAACGACGTGAAAAGCATGCCGATGCTGCTCTTTTTAGCACCCGCACATGGATTTGTGCCAAAACGCGTTTTAAGCATGCACATGCATCTTTTGGTAGACGCGGACGCAGTTTTCTGCAAAACCACACGATATGCATGCAAATGGTGCTTTTGGCAGAACGCGCACGTGGATTTCTACCAAACGACGTGAAAGGCATGCCGATGCTGCTCTTTTTAGCACCCGCACATGGATTTGTGCCAAAACGCGTTTTAAGCATGCACATGCATCTTTTGGTAGACGCGGACGCAGTTTTCTGCAAAACCACACGATATGCATGCAAATGGTGCTCTTGGCAGAACGCGCACGTGGATTTCTACCAAACGACGTGAAAAGCATGCCGATGCTGCTCTTTTTAGCACCCGCACATGGATTTGTGCCAAAACGCGTTTTAAGCATGCACATGCATCTTTTGGTAGACGCGGACGCAGTTTTCTGCAAAACCACACGATATGCATGCAAATGGTGCTTTTGGCAGAACGCGCACGTGGATTTCTACCAAACGACGTGAAAGGCATGCCGATGCTGCTCTTTTTAGCACCCGCACATGGATTTGTGCCAAAACGCGTTTTAAGCATGCACATGCATCTTTTGGTAGACGCGGACGCAGTTTTCTGCAAAACCACACGATATGCATACAAATGGTGCTTTTGGCAGAAGGCGCACGTGGATTTCTACCAAACGACCTGAAAGGCATGCCGATGCTGCTCTTTTTAGCACCCGCACATGGATTTGTGCCAAAACGCGTTTTAAGCATGCACATGCATCTTTTGGTAGACGCGGACGCAGTTTTCTGCAAAACCACACGATATGCATGCAAATGTTGCTTTTGGCAGAACGCGCACGTGGATTTCTACCAAACGACGTGAAAAGCAAGCCGATGCTACTCTTTTTAGCACCCGCACATGGATTTGTGCCAAAACGCGTTTTAAGCATGCACATGCATCTTTTCGTAGAAGCGGACGCAGTTTTCTGCAAAACCACACGATATGCATGCAAATGGTGCTTTTGGCAGAACGCGCACGTGGATTTCTACCAAACGACGTGAAAAGCATGCCGATGCTGCTCTTTTTAGCACCCGCACATGGATTTGTGCCAAAACGCGTTTTAAGCATGCACATGCATCTTTTGGTAGACGCGGACGCAGTTTTCTGCAAAACCACACGATATGCATGCAAATGGTGCTTTTGGCAGAACGCGCACGTGGATTTCTACCAACGACGTGAAAAGCATGCCGATGCTGCTCTTTTTAGCACCCGCACATGGATTTGTGCCAAAACGCGTTTTAAGCATGCACATGCATCTTTTGGTAGACGCGGACGCAGTTTTCTGCAAAACCACACGATATGCATGCAAATGGTGCTTTTGGCAGAACGCGCACGTGGATTTCTACCAAACGACGTGAAAGGCATGCCGATGCTGCTCTTTTTAGCACCCGCACATGGATTTGTGCCAAAACGCGTTTTAAGCATGCACATGCATCTTTTGGTAGACGCGGACGCAGTTTTCTGCAAAACCACACGATATGCATGCAAATGGTGCTCTTGGCAGAACGCGCACGTGGATTTCTACCAAACGACGTGAAAAGCATGCCGATGCTGCTCTTTTTAGCACCCGCACATGGATTTGTGCCAAAACGCGTTTTAAGCATGCACATGCATCTTTTGGTAGACGCGGACGCAGTTTTCTGCAAAACCACACGATATGCATGCAAATGGTGCTTTTGGCAGAACGCGCACGTGGATTTCTACCAAACGACGTGAAAGGCATGCCGATGCTGCTCTTTTTAGCACCCGCACATGGATTTGTGCCAAAACGCGTTTTAAGCATGCACATGCATCTTTTGGTAGACGCGGACGCAGTTTTCTGCAAAACCACACGATATGCATACAAATGGTGCTTTTGGCAGAAGGCGCACGTGGATTTCTACCAAACGACCTGAAAGGCATGCCGATGCTGCTCTTTTTAGCACCCGCACATGGATTTGTGCCAAAACGCGTTTTAAGCATGCACATGCATCTTTTGGTAGACGCGGACGCAGTTTTCTGCAAAACCACACGATATGCATGCAAATGTTGCTTTTGGCAGAACGCGCACGTGGATTTCTACCAAACGACGTGAAAAGCATGCCGATGCTGCTCTTTTTAGCACCCGCACATGGATTTGTGCCAAAACGCGTTTAGCATGCACGTGCATCTTTTAGTAGACGCGGACGCAGTTTTTCTGCAAAACCACACGATATGCATGCAAATGGTGCTTTTGGCAGAACGCGCACGTGGATTTCTACCAAACGACGTGAAAAGCATGCCGATGCTGCTCTTTTTAGCACCCGCACATGGATTTGTGCCAAAACGCGTTTTAAGCATGCACATGCATCTTTTGGTAGACGCGGACGCAGTTTTCTGCAAAACCATACAATATGCATGCAAATGGTGCTTTTGGCAGAACGCGCACGTGGATTTCTACCAAACGACGTGAAAAGCATGCCGATGCTGCTCTTTTTAGCACCCGCACATGGATTTGTGCCAAAACGCGTTTTAAGCATGCACATGCATCTTTTGGTACACGCGGACGCAGTTTTCTGCAAAACCACACGATATGCATGCAAATGGTGCTCTTGGCAGAACGCGCACGTGGATTTCTACCAAACGACGTGAAAAGCATGCCGATGCTGCTCTTTTTAGCACCCGCACATGGATTTGTGCCAAAACGCGTTTTAAGCATGCACATGCATCTTTTGGTAGACGCGGACGCAGTTTTCTGCAAAAGCACACGATATGCATGCAAATGGTGCTTTTGGCAGAACGCGCACGTGGATTTCTACCAAACGACATGAAAAGCATGCCGATGCTGCTCTTTGTAGCACCCGTACATGGATTTGTGCCAAAACGCGTTTTAAGCATGCACATGCATCTTTTGGTAGACGCGGGCGCTGTTTTCTGCAAAACCACACGATATGCATGCAAATGGTGCTTTTCGCAGAACGCGCACGTGAATTTCTACCAAACGACGTGAAAAGAATGCCGATGCTGCTCTTTTTAGCACCCGCACATGTATTTGTGCCAAAACGCGTGTTAAACATGCACATGCATCTTTTGGTAGACGCGGACGCAGTTTTCTGCAAAACCACACGATATGCATGCAAATGGTGCTTTTGGCAGAACGCCCACGTGGATTTCTACCAAACGACGTGAAAAGTATGCCGATGCTGCTCTTTTTAGCACCCGCACATGGATTTGTGCCAAAACGCGTTTTTAAACATGCACATGCATGTTTTGGTAGACGCGGACGCAGTTTTCTGCAAAACCACACGATATGCATGCAAATGGTGCTTTTGGCAGAACGCGCACGTGGATTTCTACCAAACGACGTGAAAAGCAAGCCGATGCTACTCTTTTTAGCACCCGCACATGGATTTGTGCCAAAACGCGTTTTAAGCATGCACATGCATCTTTTCGTAGAAGCGGACGCAGTTTTCTGCAAAACCACACGATATGCATGCAAATGGTGCTTTTGGCAGAACGCGCACGTGGATTTCTACCAAACGACGTGAAAAGCATGCCGATGCTGCTCTTTTTAGCACCCGCACATGGATTTGTGCCAAAACGCGTTTTAAGCATGCACATGCATCTTTTGGTAGACGCGGACGCAGTTTTCTGCAAAACCACACGATATGCATGCAAATGGTGCTTTTGGCAGAACGCGCACGTGGATTTCTACCAACGACGTGAAAGCATGCCGATGCTGCTCTTTTTAGCACCCGCACATGGATTTGTGCCAAAACGCGTTTTAAGCATGCACATGCATCTTTTGGTAGACGCGGTCGCAGTTTTCTGCAAAACCACACGATATGCATGCAAATGGTGCTTTTGGCAGAACGCGCACGTGGATTTCTACCAAACGACGTGAAAGGCATGCCGATGCTGCTCTTTTTAGCACCCGCACATGGATTTGTGCCAAAACGCGTTTTAAGCATGCACATGCATCTTTTGGTAGACGCGGACGCAGTTTTCTGCAAAACCACACGATATGCATGCAAATGGTGCTCTTGGCAGAACGCGCACGTGGATTTCTACCAAACGACGTGAAAAGCATGCCGATGCTGCTCTTTTTAGCACCCGCACATGGATTTGTGCCAAAACGCGTTTTAAGCATGCACATGCATCTTTTGGTAGACGCGGACGCAGTTTTCTGCAAAACCACACGATATGCATGCAAATGGTGCTTTTGGCAGAACGCGCACGTGGATTTCTACCAAACGACGTGAAAGGCATGCCGATGCTGCTCTTTTTAGCACCCGCACATGGATTTGTGCCAAAACGCGTTTTAAGCATGCACATGCATCTTTTGGTAGACGCGGACGCAGTTTTCTGCAAAACCACACGATATGCATACAAATGGTGCTTTTGGCAGAAGGCGCACGTGGATTTCTACCAAACGACCTGAAAGGCATGCCGATGCTGCTCTTTTTAGCACCCGCACATGGATTTGTGCCAAAACGCGTTTTAAGCATGCACATGCATCTTTTGGTAGACGCGGACGCAGTTTTCTGCAAAACCACACGATATGCATGCAAATGTTGCTTTGGCAGAACGCGCACGTGGATTTCTACCAAACGACGTGAAAAGCATGCCGATGCTGCTCTTTTTAGCACCCGCACATGGATTTGTGCCAAAACGCGTTTAGCATGCACGTGCATCTTTTAGTAGACGCGGACGCAGTTTTCTGCAAAACCACACGATATGCATGCAAATGGTGCTTTTGGCAGAACGCGCACGTGGATTTCTACCAAACGACGTGAAAAGCATGCCGATGCTGCTCTTTTTAGCACCCGCACATGGATTTGTGCCAAAACGCGTTTTAAGCATGCACATGCATCTTTTGGTAGACGCGGACGCAGTTTTCTGCAAAACCATACAATATGCATGCAAATGGTGCTTTTGGCAGAACGCGCACGTGGATTTCTACCAAACGACGTGAAAAGCATGCCGATGCTGCTCTTTTTAGCACCCGCACATGGATTTGTGCCAAAACGCGTTTTAAGCATGCACATGCATCTTTTGGTACACGCGGACGCAGTTTTCTGCAAAACCACACGATATGCATGCAAATGGTGCTCTTGGCAGAACGCGCACGTGGATTTCTACCAAACGACGTGAAAAGCATGCCGATGCTGCTCTTTTTAGCACCCGCACATGGATTTGTGCCAAAACGCGTTTTAAGCATGCACATGCATCTTTTGGTAGACGCGGACGCAGTTTTCTGCAAAAGCACACGATATGCATGCAAATGGTGCTTTTGGCAGAACGCGCACGTGGATTTCTACCAAACGACATGAAAAGCATGCCGATGCTGCTCTTTGTAGCACCCGTACATGGATTTGTGCCAAAACGCGTTTTAAGCATGCACATGCATCTTTTGGTAGACGCGGACGCAGTTTTCTGCAGAACCACACGATATGCATGCAAATGGAGCTTTTGGCAGAACGCGCACGTGGATTTCTACCAAACTACGCGAAAAGCAGGCCGATGCTGCTCTTTTTAGCACCCGCACATGGATTTGTGCCAAAACGCGGTTTTAAGCATGCACATGCATCTTTTGGTAGACGCGGACGCAGTTTCTGCAAAACCACACGATATGCATGCAAATGGTGCTTTTGGCAGAACGCCCACGTGGATTTCTACCAAACGACGTGAAAAGTATGCCGATGCTGCTCTTTTTAGCACCCGCACATAGATTTGTGCCAAAACGCGTTTTAAACATGCACATGCATGTTTTGGTAGACGCGGACGCAGTTTTCTGCAAAACCACACGATATGCATGCAAATGGTGCTTTTGGCAGAACGCGCACGTGGATTTCTACCAAACGACGTGAAAAGCATGCCGATGCTGCTCTTTTTAGCACCCGCACATGGATTTGTGCCAAAACGCGTTTTAAGCATGCACATGCATTTTTTCGTAGAAGCGGACGCAGTTTTCTGCAAAACCACACGATATGCATGCAAATGGTGCTTTTGGCAGAACGCGCACGTGGATTTCTACCAAACGACGTGAAAAGCATGCCGATGCTGCTCTTTTTAGCACCCGCACATGGATTTGTGCCAAAACGCGTTTTAAGCATGCACATGCATCTTTTGGTAGACGCGCACGCAGTTTTCTGCAAAACCACACGATATGCATGCAAATGGTGCTTTTGGCAGAACGCGCACGTGGATTTCTACCAAACGACGTGAAAAGCATGCCGGTGCTGCTCTTTTTAGCACCCGCACATGGATTTGTGCCAAAACGCGTTTTTAGCATGCACATGCATCTTTTGGTAGACGCGGACGCAGTTTTCTGCAAAACCACACGATATGCATGCAAATGGTGCTTTTGGCAGAACGCGCGACGTGGATTTCTACCAAACGACGTGAAAAGCATGCCGATGCTGCTCTTTTTAGCACCCGCACATGGATTTGTGCAAAAGCGCGTTTTAAGCATGCACATGCATCTTTTGGTAGACGCGGACGCAGTTTTCTGCAAAACCACACGATAGGCATGCAAATGGTGCTTTTGGCAGAACGCGCGACGTGGATTTCTACCAAACGACGTGAAAAGCATGCCGATGCTGCTCTTTTTAGCACCCGCACATGGATTTGTGCCAAAACGCGTTTTAAGCATGCACCTGCATCTTTTGGTAGACGCGGACGCAGTTTTCTGCAAAACCACACGAGATGCATGCAAATGGTGCTTTTGGCAGAACGCGCACGTGGATTTCTACCAAACGACGTGAAAAGCATGCCGATGCTGCTCTTTTTAGCACCCGCACATGGATTTGTGCCAAAACGCGTTTTAAGCATGCACATGCATCTTTTGGTAGACGCGGACGCAGTTTTCTGCAAAACCACACGATATGCATGCAAATGGTAGCTTTTGGCAGAACGCGCACGTGGGATTTCTACCAAACGACGTGAAAAGCATGCCGATGCTGCTCTTTTTAGCACCCGCACATGGATTTGTGCCAAAACGCGTTTTTAGCATGCACATGCATCTTTTGGTAGACGCGGACGCAGTTTTCTGCAAAACCACACGATATGCATGCAAATGGTGCTTTTGGCAGAACGCGCGACGTGAGATTTCTACCAAACGACGTGAAAAGCATGCCGATGCTGCTCTTTTTAGCACCCGCACATGGATTTGTGCCAAAACGCGTTTTTAAGCATGCACATGCATCTTTTGGTAGACGCGGACGCAGTTTTCTGCAAAACCACACGATATGCATGCAAATGGTGCTTTTGGCAGAACGCGCGACGTGGATTTCTACCAAACGACGTGAAAAGCATGCCGATGCTGCTCTTTTTAGCACCCGCACATGGATTTGTGCCAAAACGCGTTTTAAGCATGCACATGCATCTTTTGGTAGACGCGGACGCAGTTTTCTGCAAAACCACACGATATGCATGCAAATGGTGCTTTTGGCAGAACGCGCACGTGTGGATTTCTACCAAACGACGTGAAAAGCATGCCGATGCTGCTCTTTTAGCACCCGCACATGGATTTGTGCCAAAACGCGTTTTAAGCATGCAGCATGCATCTTTTGGTAGACGCGGACGCAGTTTTCTGCAAAACCACACGATATGCATGCAAATGGTGCTTTTGGCAGAACGCGCGACGTGGATTTCTACCAAACGACGTGAAAAGTATG
>NW_027460359.1:0-95903 GCF_050947875.1 Dermacentor variabilis
ACTGCGTCCGCGTCTACCAAAAGATGCATGCGCATGCTTAAAACGCGTTTTGGCACAAATCCATGTGCGGGTGCTAAAAAGAGCAGCATCGGCATGCTTTTCACGTCGTTTGGTAGAAATCCACACGCGCGTTCTGCCAAAAGCACCATTTGCATGCCTATCGTGTGGTTTTGCAGAAAACTGCGTCCGCGTCTACCAAAAGATGCATGCGCATGCTTAAAACGCGCTTTGGCACAAATCCATGTGCGGATGTTAAAAAGAGCAGCATCGGCATGCTTTTCACGTCGTTTGGTAGAAATCCACACGCGCGTTCTGCCAAAAGCACCATTTGCATGCATATCGTGTGGTTTTGCAGAAAACTGCGTCCGCGTCTACCAAAAGATGCATGTGCATGCTAAAAACGCGTTTTGGCACAAATCCATGTGCGGATGTTAAAAAGAGCAGCATCGGCATGCTTTTCACGTCGTTTGGTAGAAATCCACGCGCGCGTTCTGCCAAAAGCACCATTTGCATGCATATCGTGTGGTTTTGCAGAAAACTGCGTCCGCGTATACCAAAAGATGCATGCGCATGCTTAAAACGCGTTTTGGCACAAATCCATGTGCGGGTGCTAAAAAGAGCAGCATCGGCATGCTTTTCACGTCGTTTGGTAGAAATCCACACGCGGGTTCTGCCAAAAGCACCATTTGCATGCATATCGTGTGGTTTTGCAGAAAACTGCGTCCGCGTCTACCAAAAGATGCATGTGCATGCTAAAAACGCGTTTTGGCACAAATCCATGTGCGGATGTTAAAAAGAGCAGCATCGGCATGCTTTTCACGTCGTTTGGTAGAAATCCACACGCGCGTTCTGCCAAAAGCACCATTTGCATGCATATCGTGTGGTTTTGCAGAAAACTGCGTCCGCGTCTACCAAAAGATGCATGTGCATGCTAAAAACGCGTTTTGGCACAAATCCATGTGCGGATGTTAAAAAGAGCAGCATCGGCATGCTTTTCACGTCGTTTGGTAGAAATCCACGCGCGCGTTCTGCCAAAAGCACCATTTGCATGCATATCGTGTGGTTTTGCAGAAAACTGCGTCCGCGTCTACCAAAAGATGCATGCGCATGCTTAAAACGCGCTTTGGCACAAATCCATGTGCGGATGTTAAAAAGAGCAGCATCGGCATGCTTTTCACGTCGTTTGGTAGAAATCCACACGCGCGTTCTGCCAAAAGCACCATTTGCATGCCTATCGTGTGGTTTTGCAGAAAACTGCGTCCGCGTCTACCAAAAGATGCATGCGCATGCTTAAAACGCGCTTTGGCACAAATCCATGTGCGGATGTTAAAAAGAGCAGCATCGGCATGCTTTTCACGTCGTTTGGTAGAAATCCACGCGCGCGTTCTGCCAAAAGCACCATTTGCATGCATATCGTGTGGTTTTGCAGAAAACTGCGTCCGCGTCTACCAAAAGATGCATGTGCATGCTAAAAACGCGTTTTGGCACAAATCCATGTGCGGATGTTAAAAAGAGCAGCATCGGCATGCTTTTCACGTCGTTTGGTAGAAATCCACACGCGCGTTCTGCCAAAAGCACCATTTGCATGCATATCGTGTGGTTTTGCAGAAAACTGCGTCCGCGTCTACCAAAAGATGCATGCGCATGCTAAAAACGCGTTTTGGCACAAATCCATGTGCGGATGTTAAAAAGAGCAGCATCGGCATGCTTTTCACGTCGTTTGGTAGAAATCCACACGCGCGTTCTGCCAAAAGCACCATTTGCATGCATATCGTGTGGTTTTGCAGAAAACTGCGTCCGCGTCTACCAAAAGATGCATGTGCATGCTAAAAACGCGTTTTGGCACAAATCCATGTGCGGATGTTAAAAAGAGCAGCATCGGCATGCTTTTCACGTCGTTTGGTAGAAATCCACGCGCGCGTTCTGCCAAAAGCACCATTTGCATGCCTATCGTGTGGTTTTGCAGAAAACTGCGTCCGCGTCTACCAAAAGATGCATGCGCATGCTTAAAACGCGCTTTGGCACAAATCCATGTGCGGATGTTAAAAAGAGCAGCATCGGCATGCTTTTCACGTCGTTTGGTAGAAATCCACACGCGCGTTCTGCCAAAAGCACCATTTGCATGCCTATCGTGTGGTTTTGCAGAAAACTGCGTCCGCGTCTACCAAAAGATGCATGCGCATGCTTAAAACGCGTTTTGGCACAAATCCATGTGCGGATGTTAAAAAGAGCAGCATCGGCATGCTTTTCACGTCGTTTGGTAGAAATCCACACGCGCGTTCTGCCAAAAGCACCATTTGCATGCATATCGTGTGGTTTTGCAGAAAACTGCGTCCGCGTCTACCAAAAGATGCATGTGCATGCTAAAAACGCGTTTTGGCACAAATCCATGTGCGGATGTTAAAAAGAGCAGCATCGGCATGCTTTTCACGTCGTTTGGTAGAAATCCACGCGCGCGTTCTGCCAAAAGCACCATTTGCATGCCTATCGTGTGGTTTTGCAGAAAACTGCGTCCGCGTCTACCAAAAGATGCATGCGCATGCTTAAAACGCGCTTTGGCACAAATCCATGTGCGGATGTTAAAAAGAGCAGCATCGGCATGCTTTTCACGTCGTTTGGTAGAAATCCACACGCGCGTTCTGCCAAAAGCACCATTTGCATGCCTATCGTGTGGTTTTGCAGAAAACTGCGTCCGCGTCTACCAAAGATGCATGCGCATGCTTAAAACGCGCTTTGGCACAAATCCATGTGCGGATGTTAAAAAGAGCAGCTTCGGCATGCTTTTCACGTCGTTTGGTAGAAATCCACGCGCGCGTTCTGCCAAAAGCACCATTTGCATGCATATCGTGTGGTTTTGCAGAAAACTGCGTCCGCGTCTACCAAAAGATGCATGCGCATGCTTAAAACGCGTTTTGGCACAAATCCATGTGCGGGTGCTAAAAAGAGCAGCATCGGCATGCTTTTCACGTCGTTTGGTGGAAATCCACACGCGCGTTCTGCCAAAAGCACCATTTGCATGCCTATCGTGTGGTTTTGCAGAAAACTGCGTCCGCGTCTACCAAAAGATGCATGTGCATGCTAAAAACGCGTTTTGGCACAAATCCATGTGCGGATGTTAAAAAGAGCAGCATCGGCATGCTTTTCACGTCGTTTGGTAGAAATCCACGCGCGCGTTCTGCCAAAAGCACCATTTGCATGCATATCGTGTGGTTTTGCAGAAAACTGCGTCCGCGTCTACCAAAAGATGCATGCGCATGCTTAAAACGCGTTTTGGCACAAATCCATGTGCGGGTGCTAAAAAGAGCAGCATCGGCATGCTTTTCACGTCGTTTGGTAGAAATCCACACGCGGGTTCTGCCAAAAGCACCATTTGCATGCATATCGTGTGGTTTTGCAGAAAACTGCGTCCGCGTCTACCAAAAGATGCATGTGCATGCTAAAAACGCGTTTTGGCACAAATCCATGTGCGGATGTTAAAAAGAGCAGCATCGGCATGCTTTTCACGTCGTTTGGTAGAAATCCACACGCGCGTTCTGCCAAAAGCACCATTTGCATGCATATCGTGTGGTTTTGCAGAAAACTGCGTCCGCGTCTACCAAAAGATGCATGTGCATGCTAAAAACGCGTTTTGGCACAAATCCATGTGCGGATGTTAAAAAGAGCAGCATCGGCATGCTTTTCACGTCGTTTGGTAGA
The DNA here is from genome assembly GCF_050947875.1 of Dermacentor variabilis. Taxonomy (NCBI): domain Eukaryota; kingdom Metazoa; phylum Arthropoda; class Arachnida; order Ixodida; family Ixodidae; genus Dermacentor; species Dermacentor variabilis. The sequence continues at coordinate 3,697 of NW_027460359.1, forward strand.
AATCCACGCGCGCGTTCTGCCAAAAGCACCATTTGCATGCATATCGTGTGGTTTTGCAGAAAACTGCGTCCGCGTCTACCAAAAGATGCATGCGCATGCTTAAAACGCGCTTTGGCACAAATCCATGTGCGGATGTTAAAAAGAGCAGCATCGGCATGCTTTTCACGTCGTTTGGTAGAAATCCACACGCGCGTTCTGCCAAAAGCACCATTTGCATGCCTATCGTGTGGTTTTGCAGAAAACTGCGTCCGCGTCTACCAAAAGATGCATGCGCATGCTTAAAACGCGCTTTGGCACAAATCCATGTGCGGATGTTAAAAAGAGCAGCATCGGCATGCTTTTCACGTCGTTTGGTAGAAATCCACGCGCGCGTTCTGCCAAAAGCACCATTTGCATGCATATCGTGTGGTTTTGCAGAAAACTGCGTCCGCGTCTACCAAAAGATGCATGCGCATGCTTAAAACGCGTTTTGGCACAAATCCATGTGCGGGTGCTAAAAAGAGCAGCATCGGCATGCTTTTCACGTCGTTTGGTAGAAATCCACACGCGCGTTCTGCCAAAAGCACCATTTGCATGCATATCGTGTGGTTTTGCAGAAAACTGCGTCCGCGTCTACCAAAAGATGCATGTGCATGCTAAAAACGCGTTTTGGCACAAATCCATGTGCGGATGTTAAAAAGAGCAGCATCGGCATGCTTTTCACGTCGTTTGGTAGAAATCCACACGCGCGTTCTGCCAAAAGCACCATTTGCATGCATATCGTGTGGTTTTGCAGAAAACTGCGTCCGCGTCTACCAAAAGATGGATGCGCATGCTAAAAACGCGTTTTGGCACAAATCCATGTGCGGATGTTAAAAAGAGCAGCATCGGCATGCTTTTCACGTCGTTTGGTAGAAATCCACACGCGCGTTCTGCCAAAAGCACCATTTGCATGCATATCGTGTGGTTTTGCAGAAAACTGCGTCCGCGTCTACCAAAAGATGCATGTGCATGCTAAAAACGCGTTTTGGCACAAATCCATGTGCGGATGTTAAAAAGAGCAGCATCGGCATGCTTTTCACGTCGTTTGGTAGAAATCCACGCGCGCGTTCTGCCAAAAGCACCATTTGCATGCCTATCGTGTGGTTTTGCAGAAAACTGCGTCCGCGTCTACCAAAAGATGCATGCGCATGCTTAAAACGCGCTTTGGCACAAATCCATGTGCGGATGTTAAAAAGAGCAGCATCGGCATGCTTTTCACGTCGTTTGGTAGAAATCCACACGCGCGTTCTGCCAAAAGCACCATTTGCATGCCTATCGTGTGGTTTTGCAGAAAACTGCGTCCGCGTCTACCAAAAGATGCATGCGCATGCTTAAAACGCGTTTTGGCACAAATCCATGTGCGGATGTTAAAAAGAGCAGCATCGGCATGCTTTTCACGTCGTTTGGTAGAAATCCACACGCGCGTTCTGCCAAAAGCACCATTTGCATGCATATCGTGTGGTTTTGCAGAAAACTGCGTCCGCGTCTACCAAAAGATGCATGTGCATGCTAAAAACGCGTTTTGGCACAAATCCATGTGCGGATGTTAAAAAGAGCAGCATCGGCATGCTTTTCACGTCGTTTGGTAGAAATCCACGCGCGCGTTCTGCCAAAAGCACCATTTGCATGCCTATCGTGTGGTTTTGCAGAAAACTGCGTCCGCGTCTACCAAAAGATGCATGCGCATGCTTAAAACGCGCTTTGGCACAAATCCATGTGCGGATGTTAAAAAGAGCAGCATCGGCATGCTTTTCACGTCGTTTGGTAGAAATCCACACGCGCGTTCTGCCAAAAGCACCATTTGCATGCATATCGTCTGGTTTTGCAGAAAACTGCGTCCGCGTCTACCAAAAGATGCATGCGCATGCTTAAAACGCGCTTTGGCACAAATCCATGTGCGGATGTTAAAAAGAGCAGCATCGGCATGCTTTTCACGTCGTTTGGTAGAAATCCACACGCGCGTTCTGCCAAAAGCACCATTTGCATGCCTATCGTGTGGTTTTGCAGAAAACGGCGTCCGCGTCTACCAAAAGATGCATGCGCATGCTTAAAACGCGCTTTGGCACAAATCCATGTGCGGATGTTAAAAAGAGCAGCTTCGGCATGCTTTTCACGTCGTTTGGTAGAAATCCACGCGCGCGTTCTGCCAAAAGCACCATTTGCATGCATATCGTGTGGTTTTGCAGAAAACTGCGTCCGCGTCTACCAAAAGATGCATGCGCATGCTTAAAACGCGTTTTGGCACAAATCCATGTGCGGGTGCTAAAAGGAGCAGCATCGGCATGCTTTTCACGTCGTTTGGTAGAAATCCACACGCGCGTTCTGCCAAAAGCACCATTTGCATGCCTATCGTGTGGTTTTGCAGAAAACTGCGTCCGCGTCTACCAAAAGATGCATGCGCATGCTTAAAACGCGCTTTGGCACAAATCCATGTGCGGATGTTAAAAAGAGCAGCATCGGCATGCTTTTCACGTCGTTTGGTAGAAATCCACACGCGCGTTCTGCCAAAAGCACCATTTGCATGCATATCGTGTGGTTTTGCAGAAAACTGCGTCCGCGTCTACCAAAAGATGCATGTGCATGCTAAAAACGCGTTTTGGCACAAATCCATGTGCGGGTGCTAAAAAGAGCAGAATCGGCATGCTTTTCACGTCGTTTGATAGAAATCCACACGCGCGTTCTGCCAAAAGCACCATTTGCATGCCTATCGTGTGGTTTTGCAGAAAACTGCGTCCGCGTCTACCAAAAGATTCATGCGCATGCTTAAAACGCGTTTTGGCACAAATCCATGTGCGGATGTTAAAAAGAGCAGCATCGGCATGCTTTTCACGTCGTTTGGTAGAAATCCACACGCGCGTTCTGCCAAAAGCACCATTTGCATGCATATCGTGTGGTTTTGCAGAAAACTGCGTCCGCGTCTACCAAAAGATGCATGCGCATGCTTAAAACGCGATTTGGCACAAATCCATGTGCGGATGTTAAAAAGAGCAGCATCGGCATGCTTTTCACGTCGTTTGGTAGAAATCCACACGCGCGTTCTGCCAAAAGCACCATTTGCATGCATATCGTGTGGTTTTGCAGAAAACTGCGTCCGCGTCTACCAAAAGATGCATGTGCATGCTAAAAACGCGTTTTGGCACAAATCCATGTGCGGATGTTAAAAAGAGCAGCATCGGCATGCTTTTCACGTCGTTTGGTAGAAATCCACGCGCGCGTTCTGCCAAAAGCACCATTTGCATGCCTATCGTGTGGTTTTGCAGAAAACTGCGTCCGCGTCTACCAAAAGATGCATGCGCATGCTTAAAACGCGTTTTGGCACAAATCCATGTGCGGGTGCTAAAAAGAGCAGCATCGGCATGCTTTTCACGTCGTTTGGTAGAAATCCACACGCGCGTTCTGCCAAAAGCACCATTTGCATGCCTATCGTGTGGTTTTGCAGAAAACTGCGTCCGCGTCTACCAAAAGATGCATACGCATGCTTAAAACGCGTTTTGGCACAAATCCATGTGCGGATGTTAAAAAGAGCAGCATCGGCATGCTTTTCACGTCGTTTGGTAGAAATCCACACGCGCGTTCTGCCAAAAGCACCATTTGCATGCATATCGTGTGGTTTTGCAGAAAACTGCGTCCGCGTCTACCAAAAGATGCATGTGCATGCTAAAAACGCGTTTTGGCACAAATCCATGTGCGGATGTTAAAAAGAGCAGCATCGGCATGCTTTTCACGTCGTTTGGTAGAAATCCACGCGCGCGTTCTGCCAAAAGCACCATTTACATGCCTATCGTGTGGTTTTGCAGAAAACTGCGTCCGCGTCTACCAAAAGATGCATGCGCATGCTTTAAAACGCGTTTTGGCACAAATCCATGTGCGGATGTTAAAAAGAGCAGCATCGGCATGCTTTTCACGTCGTTTGGTAGAAATCCACACGCGCGTTCTGCCAAAAGCACCATTTGCATGCATATCGTGTGGTTTTGCAGAAAACTGCGTCCGCGTCTACCAAAAGATGCATGCGCATGCTTAAAACGCGCTTTGGCACAAATCCATGTGCGGATGTTAAAAAGAGCAGCATCGGCATGCTTTTCACGTCGTTTGGTAGAAATCCACACGCGCGTTCTGCCAAAAGCACCATTTGCATGCCTATCGTGTGGTTTTGCAGAAAACTGCGTCCGCGTCTACCAAAAGATGCATGTGCATGCTAAAAACGCGCTTTGGCACAAATCCATGTGCGGATGTTAAAAAGAGCAGCTTTGGCATGCTTTTCACGTCGTTTGGTAGAAATCCACGCGCGCGTTCTGCCAAAAGCACCATTTGCATGCATATCGTGTGGTTTTGCAGAAAACTGCGTCCGCGTCTACCAAAAGATGCATGTGCATGCTAAAAACGCGTTTTGGCACAAATCCATGTGCGGATGTTAAAAAGAGCAGCATCGGCATGCTTTTCACGTCGTTTGGTAGAAATCCACGCGCGCGTTCTGCCAAAAGCACCATTTACATGCCTATCGTGTGGTTTTGCAGAAAACTGCGTCCGCGTCTACCAAAAGATGCATGCGCATGCTTAAAACGCGTTTTGGCACAAATCCATGTGCGGATGTTAAAAAGAGCAGCATCGGCATGCTTTTCACGTCGTTTGGTAGAAATCCACACGCGCGTTCTGCAAAAGCACCATTTGCATGCATATCGTGTGGTTTTGCAGAAAACTGCGTCCGCGTCTACCAAAAGATGCATGCGCATGCTTAAAACGCGCTTTGGCACAAATCCTGTGCGGATGTTAAAAAGAGCAGCATCGGCATGCTTTTCACGTCGTTTGGTAGAAATCCACACGCGCGTTCTGCCAAAAGCACCATTTGCATGCCTATCGTGTGGTTTTGCAGAAAACTGCGTCCGCGTCTACCAAAAGATGCATGTGCATGCTAAAAACGCGTTTTGGCACAAATCCATGTGCGGATGTTAAAAAGAGCAGCATCGGCATGCTTTTCACGTCGTTTGGTAGAAATCCACGCGCGCGTTCTGCCAAAAGCACCATTTGCATGCCTATCGTGTGGTTTTGCAGAAAACTGCGTCCGCGTCTACCAAAAGATGCATGCGCATGCTTAAAACGCGCTTTGGCACAAATCCATGTGCGGATGTTAAAAAGAGCAGCATCGGCATGCTTTTCACGTCGTTTGGTAGAAATCCACACGCGCGTTCTGCCAAAAGCACCATTTGCATGCCTATCGTGTGGTTTTGCAGAAAACTGCGTCCGCGTCTACCAAAAGATGCATGCGCATGCTTAAAACGCGTTTTGGCACAAATCCATGTGCGGGTGCTAAAAAGAGCAGCATCGGCATGCTTTTCACGTCGTTTGGTAGAAATCCACACGCGCGTTCTGCCAAAAGCACCATTTGCATGCCTATCGTGTGGTTTTGCAGAAAACTGCGTCCGCGTCTACCAAAAGATGCATGCGCATGCTTAAAACGCGCTTTGGCACAAATCCATGTGCGGATGTTAAAAAGAGCAGCATCGGCATGCTTTTCACGTCGTTTGGTAGAAATCCACACGCGCGTTCTGCCAAAAGCACCATTTGCATGCATATCGTGTGGTTTTGCAGAAAACTGCGTCCGCGTCTACCAAAAGATGCATGTGCATGCTAAAAACGCGTTTTGGCACAAATCCATGTGCGGGTGCTAAAAAGAGCAGCATCGGCATGCTTTTCACGTCGTTTGGAGAAATCCACACGCGCGTTCTGCCAAAAGCACCATTTGCATGCCTATCGTGTGGTTTTGCAGAAAACCTGCGTCCGCGTCTACCAAAAGATGCATGCGCATGCTAAAACGCGTTTTGGCACAAATCCATGTGCGGATGTTAAAAGAGCAGCATCGGCATGCTTTTCACGTCGTTTGGTAGAAAATCCACACGCGCGTTCTGCCAAAAGCACCATTGCATGCATATCGTGTGGTTTTGCAGAAAACTGCGTCCGCGTCTACCAAAAGATGCATGCGCATGCTTAAAACGCGCTTTTGGCACAAATCCATGTGCGGATGCTAAAAAGAGCAGCATCGGCATGCTTTTCACGTCGTTTGGTAGAAATCCACACGCGCGTTCTGCCAAAAGCACCATTTGCATGCATATCGTGTGGTTTTGCAGAAAACTGCGTCCGCGTCTACCAAAAGATGCATGTGCATGCTAAAAACGCGTTTTGGCACAAATCCATGTGCGGATGTTAAAAAGAGCAGCATCGGCATGCTTTTCACGTCGTTTGGTAGAAATCCACGCGCGCGTTCTGCCAAAAGCACCATTTGCATGCCTATCGTGTGGTTTTGCAGAAAACCGCGTCCGCGTCTACCAAAAGATGCATGCGCATGCTTAAAACGCGTTTTGGCACAAATCCATGTGCGGGTGCTAAAAAGAGCAGCATCGGCATGCTTTTCACGTCGTTTGGTAGAAATCCACACGCGCGTTCTGCCAAAAGCACCATTTGCATGCCTATCGTGTGGTTTTGCAGAAAACTGCGTCCGCGTCTACCAAAAGATGCATACGCATGCTTAAAACGCGTTTTGGCACAAATCCATGTGCGGATGTTAAAAAGAGCAGCATCGGCATGCTTTTCACGTCGTTTGGTAGAAATCCACACGCGCGTTCTGCCAAAAGCACCATTTGCATGCATATCGTGTGGTTTTGCAGAAAACTGCGTCCGCGTCTACCAAAAGATGCATGTGCATGCTAAAAACGCGTTTTGGCACAAATCCATGTGCGGATGTTAAAAAGAGCAGCATCGGCATGCTTTTCACGTCGTTTGGTAGAAATCCACGCGCGCGTTCTGCCAAAAGCACCATTTGCATGCCTATCGTGTGGTTTTGCAGGAAACTGCGTCCGCGTCTACCAAAAGATTCATGCGCATGCTTAAAACGCGTTTTGGCACAAATCCATGTGCGGATGTTAAAAAGAGCAGCATCGGCATGCTTTTCACGTCGTTTGGTAGAAATCCACACGCGCGTTCTGCCAAAAGCACCATTTGCATGCATATCGTGTGGTTTTGCAGAAAACTGCGTCCGCGTCTACCAAAAGATGCATGCGCATGCTTAAAACGCGCTTTGGCACAAATCCATGTGCGGATGTTAAAAAGAGCAGCATCGGCATGCTTTTCACGTCGTTTGGTAGAAATCCACACGCGCGTTCTGCCAAAAGCACCATTTGCATGCCTATCGTGTGGTTTTGCAGAAAACTGCGTCCGCGTCTACCAAAAGATGCATGCGCATGCTTAAAACGCGCTTTGGCACAAATCCATGTGCGGATGTTAAAAAGAGCAGCATCGGCATGCTTTTAACGTCGTTTGGTAGAAATCCACGCGCGCGTTCTGCCAAAAGCACCATTTGCATGCATATCGTGTGGTTTTGCAGAAAACTGCGTCCGCGTCTACCAAAAGATGCATGCGCATGCTTAAAACGCGTTTTGGCACAAATCCATGTGCGGGTGCTAAAAAGAGCAGCATCGGCATGCTTTTCACGTCGTTTGGTAGAAATCCACACGCGCGTTCTGCCAAAAGCACCATTTGCATGCCTATCGTGTGGTTTTGCAGAAAACTGCGTCCGCGTCTACCAAAAGATGCATGCGCATGCTTAAAACGCGCTTTGGCACAAATCCATGTGCGGATGTTAAAAAGAGCAGCATCGGCATGCTTTTCACGTCGTTTGGTAGAAATCCACACGCGCGTTCTGCCAAAAGCACCATTTGCATGCATATCGTGTGGTTTTGCAGAAAACTGCGTCCGCGTCTACCAAAAGATGCATGTGCATGCTAAAAACGCGTTTTGGCACAAATCCATGTGCGGATGTTAAAAAGAGCAGCATCGGCATGCTTTTCACGTCGTTTGGTAGAAATCCACACGCGCGTTCTGCCAAAAGCACCATTTGCATGCATATCGTGTGGTTTTGCAGAAAACTGCGTCCGCGTCTACCAAAAGATGCATGTGCATGCTAAAAACGCGTTTTGGCACAAATCCATGTGCGGATGTTAAAAAGAGCAGCATCGGCATGCTTTTCACGTCGTTTGGTAGAAATCCACGCGCGCGTTCTGCCAAAAGCACCATTTGCATGCATATCGTGTGGTTTTGCAGAAAACTGCGTCCGCGTCTACCAAAAGATGCATGCGCATGCTTAAAACGCGTTTTGGCACAAATCCATGTGCGGGTGCTAAAAAGAGCAGCATCGGCATGCTTTTCACGTCGTTTGGTAGAAATCCACACGCGCGTTCTGCCAAAAGCACCATTTGCATGCATATCGTGTGGTTTTGCAGAAAACTGCGTCCGCGTCTACCAAAAGATGCATGTGCATGCTAAAAACGCGTTTTGGCACAAATCCATGTGCGGATGTTAAAAAGAGCAGCATCGGCATGCTTTTCACGTCGTTTGGTAGAAATCCACACGCGCGTTCTGCCAAAAGCACCATTTGCATGCATATCGTGTGGTTTTGCAGAAAACTGCGTCCGCGTCTACCAAAAGATGCATGTGCATGCTAAAAACGCGTTTTGGCACAAATCCATGTGCGGGTGCTAAAAAGAGCAGCATCGGCATGCTTTTCACGTCGTTTGGTAGAAATCCACACGCGCGTTCTGCCAAAAGCACCATTTGCATGCATATCGTGTGGTTTTGCAGAAAACTGCGTCCGCGTCTACCAAAAGATGCATGTGCATGCTAAAAACGCGTTTTGGCACAAATCCATGTGCGGATGTTAAAAAGAGCAGCATCGGCATGCTTTTCACGTCGTTTGGTAGAAATCCACACGCGCGTTCTGCCAAAAGCACCATTTGCATGCATATCGTGTGGTTTTGCAGAAAACTGCGTCCGCGTCTACCAAGAGATGCATGCGCATGCTAAAAACGCGTTTTGGCACAAATCCATGTGCGGATGTTAAAAAGAGCAGCATCGGCATGCTTTTCACGTCGTTTGGTAGAAATCCACACGCGCGTTCTGCCAAAAGCACCATTTGCATGCATATCGTGTGGTTTTGCAGAAAACTGCGTCCGCGTCTACCAAAAGATGCATGTGCATGCTAAAAACGCGTTTTGGCACAAATCCATGTGCGGATGTTAAAAAGAGCAGCATCGGCATGCTTTTCACGTCGTTTGGTAGAAATCCACGCGCGCGTTCTGCCAAAAGCACCATTTGCATGCCTATCGTGTGGTTTTGCAGAAAACTGCGTCCGCGTCTACCAAAAGATGCATGCGCATGCTTAAAACGCGCTTTGGCACAAATCCATGTGCGGATGTTAAAAAGAGCAGCATCGGCATGCTTTTCACGTCGTTTGGTAGAAATCCACACGCGCGTTCTGCCAAAAGCACCATTTGCATGCCTATCGTGTGGTTTTGCAGAAAACTGCGTCCGCGTCTACCAAAAGATGCATGCGCATGCTTAAAACGCGTTTTGGCACAAATCCATGTGCGGATGTTAAAAAGAGCAGCATCGGCATGCTTTTCACGTCGTTTGGTAGAAATCCACACGCGCGTTCTGCCAAAAGCACCATTTGCATGCATATCGTGTGGTTTTGCAGAAAACTGCGTCCGCGTCTACCAAAAGATGCATGTGCATGCAAAAAACGCGTTTTGGCACAAATCCATGTGCGGATGTTAAAAAGAGCAGCATCGGCATGCTTTTCACGTCGTTTGGTAGAAATCCACGCGCGCGTTCTGCCAAAAGCACCATTTGCATGCCTATCGTGTGGTTTTGCAGAAAACTGCGTCCGCGTCTACCAAAAGATGCATGCGCATGCTTAAAACGCGTTTTGGCACAAATCCATGTGCGGATGTTAAAAAGAGCAGCATCGGCATGCTTTTCACGTCGTTTGGTAGAAATCCACACGCGCGTTCTGCCAAAAGCACCATTTGCATGCATATCGTGTGGTTTTGCAGAAAACTGCGTCCGCGTCTACCAAAAGATGCATGCGCATGCTTAAAACGCGCTTTGGCACAAATCCATGTGCGGATGTTAAAAAGAGCAGCATCGGCATGCTTTTCACGTCGTTTGGTAGAAATCCACACGCGCGTTCTGCCAAAAGCACCATTTGCATGCCTATCGTGTGGTTTTGCAGAAAACTGCGTCCGCGTCTACCAAAAGATGCATGCGCATGCTTAAAACGCGCTTTGGCACAAATCCATGTGCGGATGTTAAAAAGAGCAGCTTCGGCATGCTTTTCACGTCGTTTGGTAGAAATCCACGCGCGCGTTCTGCCAAAAGCACCATTTGCATGCATATCGTGTGGTTTTGCAGAAAACTGCGTCCGCGTCTACCAAAAGATGCATGCGCATGCTTAAAACGCGTTTTGGCACAAATCCATGTGCGGGTGCTAAAAAGAGCAGCATCGGCATGCTTTTCACGTCGTTTGGTAGAAATCCACACGCGCGTTCTGCCAAAAGCACCATTTGCATGCCTATCGTGTGGTTTTGCAGAAAACTGCGTCCGCGTCTACCAAAAGATGCATGCGCATGCTTAAAACGCGCTTTGGCACAAATCCATGTGCGGATGTTAAAAAGAGCAGCATCGGCATGCTTTTCACGTCGTTTGGTAGAAATCCACACGCGCGTTCTGCCAAAAGCACCATTTGCATGCATATCGTGTGGTTTTGCAGAAAACTGCGTCCGCGTCTACCAAAAGATGCATGTGCATGCTAAAAACGCGTTTTGGCACAAATCCATGTGCGGGTGCTAAAAAGAGCAGCATCGGCATGCTTTTCACGTCGTTTGGTAGAAATCCACACGCGCGTTCTCCCAAAAGCACCATTTGCATGCCTATCGTGTGGTTTTGCAGAAAACTGCGTCCGCGTCTACCAAAAGATGCATGCGCATGCTTAAAACGCGTTTTGGCACAAATCCATGTGCGGATGTTAAAAAGAGCAGCATCGGCATGCTTTTCACGTCGTTTGGTAGAAATCCACACGCGCGTTCTGCCAAAAGCACCATTTGCATGCCTATCGTGTGGTTTTGCAGAAAACTGCGTCCGCGTCTACCAAAAGATGCATGCGCATGCTTAAAACGCGTTTTGGCACAAATCCATGTGCGGGTGCTAAAAAGAGCAGCACCGGCATGCTTTTCACGTCGTTTGGTAGAAATCCACACGCGCGTTCTGCCAAAAGCACCATTTGCATGCCTATCGTGTGGTTTTGCAGAAAACTGCGTCCGCGTCTACCAAAAGATGCATGCGCATGCTTAAAACGCGTTTTGGCACAAATCCATGTGCGGATGTTAAAAAGAGCAGCATCGGCATGCTTTTCACGTCGTTTGGTAGAAATCCACGCGCGCGTTCTGCCAAAAGCACCATTTGCATGCATATCGTGTGGTTTTGCAGAAAACTGCGTCCGCGTCTACCAAAAGATGCATGCGCATGCTTAAAACGCGTTTTGGCACAAATCCATGTGCGGGTGCTAAAAAGAGCAGCATCGGCATGCTTTTCACGTCGTTTGGTAGAAATCCACACGCGCGTTCTGCCAAAAGCACCATTTGCATGCATATCGTGTGGTTTTGCAGAAAACTGCGTCCGCGTCTACCAAAAGATGCATGTGCATGCTAAAAACGCGTTTTGGCACAAATCCATGTGCGGATGTTAAAAAGAGCAGCATCGGCATGCTTTTCACGTCGTTTGGTAGAAATCCACACGCGCGTTCTGCCAAAAGCACCATTTGCATGCATATCGTGTGGTTTTGCAGAAAACTGCGTCCGCGTCTACCAAAAGATGCATGTGCATGCTAAAAACGCGTTTTGGCACAAATCCATGTGCGGATGTTAAAAAGAGCAGCATCGGCATGCTTTTCACGTCGTTTGGTAGAAATCCACACGCGCGTTCTGCCAAAAGCACCATTTGCATGCATATCGTGTGGTTTTGCAGAAAACTGCGTCCGCGTCTACCAAAAGATGCATGTGCATGCTAAAAACGCGTTTTGGCACAAATCCATGTGCGGATGTTAAAAAGAGCAGCATCGGCATGCTTTCACGTCGTTTGGTAGAAATCCACACGCGCGTTCTGCCAAAAGCACCATTTGCATGCATATCGTGTGGTTTTGCAGAAAACTGCGTCCGCGTCTACCAAGAGATGCATGCGCATGCTAAAAACGCGTTTGGCACAAATCCATGTGCGGATGTTAAAAAGAGCAGCATCGGCATGCTTTTCACGTCGTTTGGTAGAAATCCACACGCGCGTTCTGCCAAAAGCACCATTTGCATGCATATCGTGTGGTTTTGCAGAAAACTGCGTCCGCGTCTACCAAAAGATGCATGTGCATGCTAAAACGCGTTTTGGCACAAATCCATGTGCGGATGTAAAAAGAGCAGCATCGGCATGCTTTTCACGTCGTTGGTAGAAATCCACGCGCGCGTTCTGCCAAAAGCACCATTTGCATGCCTATCGTGTGGTTTTGCAGAAAACTGCGTCCGCGTCTACCAAAAGATGCATGCGCATGCTTAAAACGCGCTTTGGCACAAATCCATGTGCGGATGTTAAAAAGAGCAGCATCGGCATGCTTTTCACGTCGTTTGGTAGAAATCCACACGCGCGTTCTGCAAAAGCACCATTTGCATGCCTATCGTGTGGTTTTGCAGAAAACTGCGTCCGCGTCTACCAAAAGATGCATGCGCATGCTTAAAACGCGTTTTGGCACAAATCCATGTGCGGATGTTAAAAAGAGCAGCATCGGCATGCTTTTCACGTCGTTTGGTAGAAATCCACACGCGCGTTCTGCCAAAACCACCATTTGCATGCATATCGTGTGGTTTTGCAGAAAACTGCGTCCGCGTCTACCAAAAGATGCATGTGCATGCTAAAAACGCGTTTTGGCACAAATCCATGTGCGGATGTTAAAAAGAGCAGCATCGGCATGCTTTTCACGTCGTTTGGTAGAAATCCACGCGCGCGTTCTGCCAAAAGCACCATTTGCATGCCTATCGTGTGGTTTTGCAGAAAACTGCGTCCCGCGTCTACCAAAAGATGCATGCGCATGCTTAAAACGCGTTTTGGCACAAATCCATGTGCGGATGTTAAAAAGAGCAGCATCGGCATGCTTTTCACGTCGTTTGGTAGAAATCCACACGCGCGTTCTGCCAAAAGCACCATTTGCATGCATATCGTGTGGTTTTGCAGAAAACTGCGTCCGCGTCTACCAAAAGATGCATGCGCATGCTTAAAACGCGCTTTGGCACAAATCCATGTGCGGATGTTAAAAAGAGCAGCATCGGCATGCTTTTCACGTCGTTTGGTAGAAATCCACACGCGCGTTCTGCCAAAAGCACCATTTGCATGCCTATCGTGTGGTTTTGCAGAAAACTGCGTCCGCGTCTACCAAAAGATGCATGCGCATGCTTAAAACGCGTTTGGCACAAATCCATGTGCGGATGTTAAAAAGAGCAGCATCGGCATGCTTTCACGTCGTTTGGTAGAAATCCACACGCGCGTTCTGCCAAAAGCACCATTTGCATGCATATCGTGTGGTTTTGCAGAAAACTGCGTCCGCGTCTACCAAAAGATGCATGCGCATGCTTAAAACGCGTTTTGGCACAAATCCATGTGCGGATGCTAAAAAGAGCAGCATCGGCATGCTTTTCACGTCGTTTGGTAGAAATCCACACGCGCGTTCTGCCAAAAGCACCATTTGAATGCCTATCGTGTGGTTTTGCAGAAAACTGCGTCCGCGTCTACCAAAGATGCATGCGCATGCTTAAAACGCGATTTGGCACAAATCCATGTGCGGATGTTAAAAAGAGCAGCATCGGCATGCTTTTCACGTCGTTTGGTAGAAATCCACACGCGCGTTCTGCCAAAAGCACCATTTGCATGCCTATCGTGTGGTTTTGCAGAAAACTGCGTCCGCGTCTACCAAAAGATGCATGTGCATGCTAAAAACGCGTTTTGGCACAAATCCATGTGCGGGTGCTAAAAAGAGCAGCATCGGCATGCTTTTCACGTCGTTTGGTAGAAATCCACACGCGCGTTCTGCCAAAAGCACCATTTGCATGCCTATCGTGTGGTTTTGCAGAAAACTGCGTCCGCGTCTACCAAAAGATGCATGCGCATGCTTAAAACGCGTTTTGGCACAAATCCATGTGCGGATGTTAAAAAGAGCAGCATCGGCATGCTTTTCACGTCGTTTGGTAGAAATCCACACGCGCGTTCTGCCAAAAGCACCATTTGCATGCCTATCGTGTGGTTTTGCAGAAAACTGCGTCCGCGTCTACCAAAAGATGCATGTGCATGCTAAAACGCGTTTTTGGCACAAATCCATGTGCGGATGTTAAAAAGAGCAGCATCGGCATGCTTTTCACGTCGTTTGGTAGAAATCCACGCGCGCGTTCTGCCAAAAGCACCATTTGCATGCCTATCGTGTGGTTTTGCAGAAAACTGCGTCCGCGTCTACCAAAAGATGCATGCGCATGCTTAAAACGCGTTTTGGCACAAATCCATGTGCGGATGTTAAAAAGAGCAGCATCGGCATGCTTTTCACGTCGTTTGGTAGAAATCCACACGCGCGTTCTGCCAAAAGCACCATTTGCATGCATATCGTGTGGTTTTGCAGAAAACTGCGTCCGCGTCTACCAAAAGATGCATGCGCATGCTTAAAACGCGCTTTGGCACAAATCCATGTGCGGATGTTAAAAAGAGCAGCTTCGGCATGCTTTTCACGTCGTTTGGTAGAAATCCACGCGCGCGTTCTGCCAAAAGCACCATTTGCATGCATATCGTGTGGTTTTGCAGAAAACTGCGTCCGCGTCTACCAAAAGATGCATGCGCATGCTTAAAACGCGTTTGGCACAAATCCATGTGCGGGTGCTAAAAAGAGCAGCATCCGCATGCTTTTCACGTCGTTTGGTAGAAATCCACACGCGCGTTCTGCCAAAAGCACCATTTGCATGCCTATCGTGTGGTTTTGCAGAAAACTGCGTCCGCGTCTACCAAAAGATGCATGCGCATGCTTAAAACGCGTTTTGGCACAAATCCATGTGCGGATGTTAAAAAGAGCAGCATCGGCATGCTTTTCACGTCGTTTGGTAGAAATCCACACGCGCGTTCTGCCAAAAGCACCATTTGCATGCATATCGTGTGGTTTGCAGAAAACTGCGTCCGCGTCTACCAAAAGATGCATGTGCATGCTAAAACGCGTTTTGGCACAAATCCATGTGCGGATGTTAAAAAGAGCAGCATCGGCATGCTTTTCACGTCGTTTGGTAGAAATCCACGCGCGCGTTCTGCCAAAAGCACCATTTGCATGCCTATCGTGTGGTTTTGCAGAAAACTGCGTCCGCGTCTACCAAAGATGCATGCGCATGCTTAAAACGCGTTTTGGCACAAATCTGTGCGGATGTTAAAAAGAGCAGCATCGGCATGCTTTTCACGTCGTTTGGTAGAAATCCACACGCGCGTTCTGCCAAAAGCACCATTTGCATGCATATCGTGTGGTTTTTGCAGAAAACTGCGTCCGCGTCTACCAAAAGATGCATGCGCATGCTTAAAACGCGCTTTGGCACAAATCCATGTGCGGATGTTAAAAAGAGCAGCTTCGGCATGCTTTTCACGTCGTTTGGTAGAAATCCACGCGCGCGTTCTGCCAAAAGCACCATTTGCATGCATATCGTGTGGTTTTGCAGAAAACTGCGTCCGCGTCTACCAAAAGATGCATGCGCATGCTTAAAACGCGTTTTGGCACAAATTCCATGTGCGGGTGCTAAAAAGAGCAGCATCGGCATGCTTTTCACGTCGTTTGGTAGAAATCCACACGCGCGTTCTGCCAAAAGCACCATTTGCATGCCTATCGTGTGGTTTTGCAGAAAACTGCGTCCGCGTCTACCAAAAGATGCATGCGCATGCTTAAAACGCGCTTTGGCACAAATCCATGTGCGGATGTTAAAAAGAGCAGCATCGCATGCTTTTCACGTCGTTTGGTAGAAATCCACACGCGCGTTCTGCCAAAAGCACCATTTGCATTCATATCGTGTGGTTTTGCAGAAAACTGCGTCCGCGTCTACCAAAAGATGCATGTGCATGCTAAAAAACGCGTTTTGGCACAAATCCATGTGCGGGTGCTAAAAAGAGCAGCATCGGCATGCTTTTCACGTCGTTTGGTAGAAATCCACACGCGCGTTCTGCCAAAAGCACCATTTGCATTCATATCGTGTGGTTTTGCAGAAAACTGCGTCCGCGTCTACCAAAAGATGCATGTGCATGCTAAAAACGCGCTTTGGCACAAATCCATGTGCGGATGTTAAAAAGAGCAGCTTCGGCATGCTTTTCACGTCGTTTGGTAGAAATCCACGCGCGCGTTCTGCCAAAAGCACCATTTGCATGCATATCGTGTGGTTTTGCAGAAAACTGCGTCCGCGTCTACCAAAAGATGCATGCGCATGCTTAAAACGCGTTTTGGCACAAATCCATGTGCGGGTGCTAAAAGAGCAGCATCGGCATGCTTTTCACGTCGTTTGGTAGAAATCCACACGCGCGTTCTGCCAAAAGCACCATTTGCATGCCTATCGTGTGGTTTTGCAGAAAACTGCGTCCGCGTCTACCAAAAGATGCATGCGCATGCTTAAAACGCGCTTTGGCACAAATCCATGTGCGGATGTTAAAAAGAGCAGCATCGGCATGCTTTTCACGTCGTTTGGTAGAAATCCACACGCGCGTTCTGCCAAAAGCACCATTTGCATGCATATCGTGTGGTTTTGCAGAAAACTGCGTCCGCGTCTACCAAAAGATGCATGTGCATGCTAAAAACGCGTTTTGGCACAAATCCATGTGCGGGTGCTAAAAAGAGCAGCATCGGCATGCTTTTCACGTCGTTTGGTAGAAATCCACACGCGCGTTCTGCCAAAAGCACCATTTGCATGCCTATCGTGTGGTTTTGCAGAAAACTGCGTCCGCGTCTACCAAAAGATTCATGCGCATGCTTAAAACGCGTTTTGGCACAAATCCATGTGCGGATGTTAAAAAGAGCAGCATCGGCATGCTTTTCACGTCGTTTGGTAGAAATCCACACGCGCGTTCTGCCAAAAGCACCATTTGCATGCATATCGTGTGGTTTGCAGAAAACTGCGTCCGCGTCTACCAAAAGATGCATGCGCATGCTTAAAACGCGCTTTGGCACAAATCCATGTGCGGATGTTAAAAAGAGCAGCATCGGCATGCTTTTCACGTCGTTTTGGTAGAAATCCACACGCGCGTTCTGCCAAAAGCACCATTTGCATGCATATCGTGTGGTTTTGCAGAAAACTGCGTCCGCGTCTACCAAAAGATGCATGTGCATGCTAAAAACGCGTT
The DNA here is from genome assembly GCF_050947875.1 of Dermacentor variabilis. NCBI lineage: Eukaryota > Metazoa > Arthropoda > Arachnida > Ixodida > Ixodidae > Dermacentor > Dermacentor variabilis. The sequence continues at coordinate 20,977 of NW_027460359.1, forward strand.
TTGGCACAAATCCATGTGCGGATGTTAAAAAGAGCAGCATCGGCATGCTTTTCACGTCGTTTGGTAGAAATCCACGCGCGCGTTCTGCCAAAAGCACCATTTGCATGCCTATCGTGTGGTTTTGCAGAAAACTGCGTCCGCGTCTACCAAAAGATGCATGCGCATGCTTAAAACGCGTTTTGGCACAAATCCATGTGCGGGTGCTAAAAAGAGCAGCATCGGCATGCTTTTCACGTCGTTTGGTAGAAATCCACACGCGCGTTCTGCCAAAAGCACCATTTGCATGCCTATCGTGTGGTTTTGCAGAAAACTGCGTCCGCGTCTACCAAAAGATGCATACGCATGCTTAAAACGCGTTTTGGCACAAATCCATGTGCGGATGTTAAAAAGAGCAGCATCGGCATGCTTTTCACGTCGTTTGGTAGAAATCCACACGCGCGTTCTGCCAAAAGCACCATTTGCATGCATATCGTGTGGTTTTTGCAGAAAACTGCGTCCGCGTCTACCAAAAGATGCATGTGCATGCTAAAAACGCGTTTTGGCACAAATCCATGTGCGGATGTTAAAAAGAGCAGCATCGGCATGCTTTTCACGTCGTTTGGTAGAAATCCACGCGCGCGTTCTGCCAAAAGCACCATTTGCATGCCTATCGTGTGGTTTTGCAGAAAACTGCGTCCGCGTCTACCAAAAGATGCATGCGCATGCTTAAAACGCGTTTTGGCACAAATCATGTGCGGATGCTAAAAAGAGCAGCATCGGCATGCTTTTCACGTCGTTTGGTAGAAATCCACACGCGCGTTCTGCCAAAAGCACCATTTGCATGCATATCGTGTGGTTTTGCAGAAAACTGCGTCCGCGTCTACCAAAAGATGCATGCGCATGCTTAAAACGCGCTTTGGCACAAATCCATGTGCGGATGTTAAAAAGACCAGCATCGGCATGCTTTTCACGTCGTTTGGTAGAAATCCACACGCGCGTTCTGGCAAAAGCACCATTTGCATGCCTATCGTGTGGTTTTGCAGAAAACTGCGTCCGCGTCTACCAAAAGATGCATGCGCATGCTTAAAACGCGCTTTGGCACAAATCCATGTGCGGATGTTAAAAAGAGCAGCTTTGGCATGCTTTTCACGTCGTTTGGTAGAAATCCACGCGCGCGTTCTGCCAAAAGCACCATTTGCATGCATATCGTGTGGTTTTGCAGAAAACTGCGTCCGCGTCTACCAAAAGATGCATGCGCATGCTTAAAACGCGTTTTGGCACAAATCCATGTGCGGGTGCTAAAAAGAGCAGCATCGGCATGCTTTTCACGTCGTTTGGTAGAAATCCACACGCGCGTTCTGCCAAAAGCACCATTTGCATGCCTATCGTGTGGTTTTGCAGAAAACTGCGTCCGCGTCTACCAAAAGATTCATGCGCATGCTTAAAACGCGTTTTGGCACAAATCCATTGTGCGGATGTTAAAAAGAGCAGCATCGGCATGCTTTTCACGTCGTTTGGTAGAAATCCACACGCGCGTTCTGCCAAAAGCACCATTTGCATGCATATCGTGTGGTTTTGCAGAAAACGGCGTCCGCGTCTACCAAAAGATGCATGCGCATGCTTAAAACGCGCTTTGGCACAAATCCATGTGCGGATGTTAAAAAGAGCAGCATCGGCATGCTTTTCACGTCGTTTGGTAGAAATCCACACGCGCGTTCTGCCAAAAGCACCATTTGCATGCATATCGTGTGGTTTTGCAGAAAACTGCGTCCGCGTCTACCAAAAGATGCATGTGCATGCTAAAAACGCGTTTTGGCACAAATCCATGTGCGGATGTTAAAAAGAGCAGCATCGGCATGCTTTTCACGTCGTTTGGTAGAAATCCACGCGCGCGTTCTGCCAAAAGCACCATTTGCATGCCTATCGTGTGGTTTTGCAGAAAACTGCGTCCGCGTCTACCAAAAGATGCATGCGCATGCTTAAAACGCGTTTTGGCACAAATCCATGTGCGGGTGCTAAAAAGAGCAGCATCGGCATGCTTTTCACGTCGTTTGGTAGAAATCCACACGCGCGTTCTGCCAAAAGCACCATTTGCATGCATATCGTGTGGTTTTGCAGAAAACTGCGTCCGCGTCTACCAAAAGATGCATGTGCATGCTAAAAACGCGTTTTGGCACAAATCCATGTGCGGATGTTAAAAAGAGCAGCATCGGCATGCTTTTCACGTCGTTTGGTAGAAATCCACGCGCGCGTTCTGCCAAAAGCACCATTTGCATGCCTATCGTAGGAAACTGCGTCCGCGTCTACCAAAAGATTCATGCGCATGCTTAAAACGCGTTTTGGCACAAATCCATGTGCGGATGTTAAAAAGAGCAGCATCGGCATGCTTTTCACGTCGTTTGGTAGAAATCCACACGCGCGTTCTGCCAAAAGCACCATTTGCATGCCTATCGTAGGAAACTGCGTCCGCGTCTACCAAAAGATTCATGCGCATGCTTAAAACGCGTTTTGGCACAAATCCATGTGCGGATGTTAAAAAGAGCAGCATCGGCATGCTTTTCACGTCGTTTGGTAGAAATCCACACGCGCGTTCTGCCAAAAGCACCATTTGCATGCCTATCGTGTGGTTTTGCAGAAAACTGCGTCCGCGTCTACCAAAAGATGCATGCGCATGCTTAAAACGCGCTTTGGCACAAATCCATGTGCGGATGTTAAAAAGAGCAGCATCGGCATGCTTTTCACGTCGTTTGGTAGAAATCCACGCGCGCGTTCTGCCAAAAGCACCATTTGCATGCATATCGTGTGGTTTTGCAGAAAACTGCGTCCGCGTCTACCAAAAGATGCATGCGCATGCTTAAAACGCGTTTTGGCACAAATCCATGTGCGGGTGCTAAAAAGAGCAGCATCGGCATGCTTTTCACGTCGTTTGGTAGAAATCCACACGCGCGTTCTGCCAAAAGCACCATTTGCATGCCTATCGTGTGGTTTTGCAGAAAACTGCGTCCGCGTCTACCAAAAGATGCATGCGCATGCTTAAAACGCGCTTTGGCACAAATCCATGTGCGGATGTTAAAAAGAGCAGCATCGGCATGCTTTTCACGTCGTTTGGTAGAAATCCACACGCGCGTTCTGCCAAAAGCACCATTTGCATGCATATCGTGTGGTTTTGCAGAAAACTGCGTCCGCGTCTACCAAAAGATGCATGTGCATGCTAAAAACGCGTTTTGGCACAAATCCATGTGCGGATGTTAAAAAGAGCAGCATCGGCATGCTTTTCACGTCGTTTGGTAGAAATCCACACGCGCGTTCTGCCAAAAGCACCATTTGCATGCATATCGTGTGGTTTTGCAGAAAACTGCGTCCGCGTCTACCAAAAGATGCATGTGCATGCTAAAAACGCGTTTTGGCACAAATCCATGTGCGGATGTTAAAAAGAGCAGCATCGGCATGCTTTTCACGTCGTTTGGTAGAAATCCACGCGCGCGTTCTGCCAAAAGCACCATTTGCATGCATATCGTGTGGTTTTGCAGAAAACTGCGTCCGCGTCTACCAAAAGATGCATGCGCATGCTTAAAACGCGTTTTGGCACAAATCCATGTGCGGGTGCTAAAAAGAGCAGCATCGGCATGCTTTTCACGTCGTTTGGTAGAAATCCACACGCGCGTTCCGCCAAAAGCACCATTTGCATGCATATCGTGTGGTTTTGCAGAAAACTGCGTCCGCGTCTACCAAAAGATGCATGTGCATGCTAAAAACGCGTTTTGGCACAAATCCATGTGCGGATGTTAAAAAGAGCAGCATCGGCATGCTTTTCACGTCGTTTGGTAGAAATCCACACGCGCGTTCTGCCAAAAGCACCATTTGCATGCCTATCGTAGGAAACTGCGTCCGCGTCTACCAAAAGATTCATGCGCATGCTTAAAACGCGTTTTGGCACAAATCCATGTGCGGATGTTAAAAAGAGCAGCATCGGCATGCTTTTCACGTCGTTTGGTAGAAATCCACACGCGCGTTCTGCCAAAAGCACCATTTGCATGCATATCGTGTGGTTTTGCAGAAAACTGCGTCCGCGTCTACCAAAAGATGCATGCGCATGCTTAAAACGCGCTTTGGCACAAATCCATGTGCGGATGTTAAAAAGAGCAGCATCGGCATGCTTTTCACGTCGTTTGGTAGAAATCCACACGCGCGTTCTGCCAAAAGCACCATTTGCATGCCTATCGTGTGGTTTTGCAGAAAACTGCGTCCGCGTCTACCAAAAGATGCATGCGCATGCTTAAAACGCGCTTTGGCACAAATCCATGTGCGGATGTTAAAAAGAGCAGCATCGGCATGCTTTTCACGTCGTTTGGTAGAAATCCACGCGCGCGTTCTGCCAAAAGCACCATTTGCATGCATATCGTGTGGTTTTGCAGAAAACTGCGTCCGCGTCTACCAAAAGATGCATGCGCATGCTTAAAACGCGTTTTGGCACAAATCCATGTGCGGGTGCTAAAAAGAGCAGCATCGGCATGCTTTTCACGTCGTTTGGTAGAAATCCACACGCGCGTTCTGCCAAAAGCACCATTTGCATGCCTATCGTGTGGTTTTGCAGAAAACTGCGTCCGCGTCTACCAAAAGATGCATGCGCATGCTTAAAACGCGCTTTGGCACAAATCCATGTGCGGATGTTAAAAAGAGCAGCATCGGCATGCTTTTCACGTCGTTTGGTAGAAATCCACACGCGCGTTCTGCCAAAAGCACCATTTGCATGCATATCGTGTGGTTTTGCAGAAAACTGCGTCCGCGTCTACCAAAAGATGCATGTGCATGCTAAAAACGCGTTTTGGCACAAATCCATGTGCGGATGTTAAAAAGAGCAGCATCGGCATGCTTTTCACGTCGTTTGGTAGAAATCCACGCGCGCGTTCTGCCAAAAGCACCATTTGCATGCCTATCGTGTGGTTTTGCAGAAAACTGCGTCCGCGTCTACCAAAAGATGCATGCGCATGCTTAAAACGCGTTTTGGCACAAATCCATGTGCGGGTGCTAAAAAGAGCAGCATCGGCATGCTTTTCACGTCGTTTGGTAGAAATCCACACGCGCGTTCTGCCAAAAGCACCATTTGCATGCCTATCGTGTGGTTTTGCAGAAAACTGCGTCCGCGTCTACCAAAAGATGCATACGCATGCTTAAAACGCGTTTTGGCACAAATCCATGTGCGGATGTTAAAAAGAGCAGCATCGGCATGCTTTTCACGTCGTTTGGTAGAAATCCACACGCGCGTTCTGCCAAAAGCACCATTTGCATGCATATCGTGTGGTTTTGCAGAAAACTGCGTCCGCGTCTACCAAAAGATGCATGTGCATGCTAAAAACGCGTTTTGGCACAAATCCATGTGCGGATGTTAAAAAGAGCAGCATCGGCATGCTTTTCACGTCGTTTGGTAGAAATCCACGCGCGCGTTCTGCCAAAAGCACCATTTGCATGCCTATCGTAGGAAACTGCGTCCGCGTCTACCAAAAGATTCATGCGCATGCTTAAAACGCGTTTTGGCACAAATCCATGTGCGGATGTTAAAAAGAGCAGCATCGGCATGCTTTTCACGTCGTTTGGTAGAAATCCACACGCGCGTTCTGCCAAAAGCACCATTTGCATGCATATCGTGTGGTTTTGCAGAAAACTGCGTCCGCGTCTACCAAAAGATGCATGCGCATGCTTAAAACGCGCTTTGGCACAAATCCATGTGCGGATGTTAAAAAGAGCAGCATCGGCATGCTTTTCACGTCGTTTGGTAGAAATCCACACGCGCGTTCTGCCAAAAGCACCATTTGCATGCCTATCGTGTGGTTTTGCAGAAAACTGCGTCCGCGTCTACCAAAAGATGCATGCGCATGCTTAAAACGCGCTTTGGCACAAATCCATGTGCGGATGTTAAAAAGAGCAGCATCGGCATGCTTTTCACGTCGTTTGGTAGAAATCCACGCGCGCGTTCTGCCAAAAGCACCATTTGCATGCATATCGTGTGGTTTTGCAGAAAACTGCGTCCGCGTCTACCAAAAGATGCATGCGCATGCTTAAAACGCGTTTTGGCACAAATCCATGTGCGGGTGCTAAAAAGAGCAGCATCGGCATGCTTTTCACGTCGTTTGGTAGAAATCCACACGCGCGTTCTGCCAAAAGCACCATTTGCATGCCTATCGTGTGGTTTTGCAGAAAACTGCGTCCGCGTCTACCAAAAGATGCATGCGCATGCTTAAAACGCGCTTTGGCACAAATCCATGTGCGGATGTTAAAAAGAGCAGCATCGGCATGCTTTTCACGTCGTTTGGTAGAAATCCACACGCGCGTTCTGCCAAAAGCACCATTTGCATGCATATCGTGTGGTTTTGCAGAAAACTGCGTCCGCGTCTACCAAAAGATGCATGTGCATGCTAAAAACGCGTTTTGGCACAAATCCATGTGCGGATGTTAAAAAGAGCAGCATCGGCATGCTTTTCACGTCGTTTGGTAGAAATCCACACGCGCGTTCTGCCAAAAGCACCATTTGCATGCATATCGTGTGGTTTTGCAGAAAACTGCGTCCGCGTCTACCAAAAGATGCATGTGCATGCTAAAAACGCGTTTTGGCACAAATCCATGTGCGGATGTTAAAAAGAGCAGCATCGGCATGCTTTTCACGTCGTTTGGTAGAAATCCACGCGCGCGTTCTGCCAAAAGCACCATTTGCATGCATATCGTGTGGTTTTGCAGAAAACTGCGTCCGCGTCTACCAAAAGATGCATGCGCATGCTTAAAACGCGTTTTGGCACAAATCCATGTGCGGGTGCTAAAAAGAGCAGCATCGGCATGCTTTTCACGTCGTTTGGTAGAAATCCACACGCGCGTTCTGCCAAAAGCACCATTTGCATGCATATCGTGTGGTTTTGCAGAAAACTGCGTCCGCGTCTACCAAAAGATGCATGTGCATGCTAAAAACGCGTTTTGGCACAAATCCATGTGCGGATGTTAAAAAGAGCAGCATCGGCATGCTTTTCACGTCGTTTGGTAGAAATCCACACGCGCGTTCTGCCAAAAGCACCATTTGCATGCCTATCGTAGGAAACTGCGTCCGCGTCTACCAAAAGATTCATGCGCATGCTTAAAACGCGTTTTGGCACAAATCCATGTGCGGATGTTAAAAAGAGCAGCATCGGCATGCTTTTCACGTCGTTTGGTAGAAATCCACACGCGCGTTCTGCCAAAAGCACCATTTGCATGCATATCGTGTGGTTTTGCAGAAAACTGCGTCCGCGTCTACCAAAAGATGCATGCGCATGCTTAAAACGCGCTTTGGCACAAATCCATGTGCGGATGTTAAAAAGAGCAGCATCGGCATGCTTTTCACGTCGTTTGGTAGAAATCCACACGCGCGTTCTGCCAAAAGCACCATTTGCATGCCTATCGTGTGGTTTTGCAGAAAACTGCGTCCGCGTCTACCAAAAGATGCATGCGCATGCTTAAAACGCGCTTTGGCACAAATCCATGTGCGGATGTTAAAAAGAGCAGCATCGGCATGCTTTTCACGTCGTTTGGTAGAAATCCACGCGCGCGTTCTGCCAAAAGCACCATTTGCATGCATATCGTGTGGTTTTGCAGAAAACTGCGTCCGCGTCTACCAAAAGATGCATGCGCATGCTTAAAACGCGTTTTGGCACAAATCCATGTGCGGGTGCTAAAAAGAGCAGCATCGGCATGCTTTTCACGTCGTTTGGTAGAAATCCACACGCGCGTTCTGCCAAAAGCACCATTTGCATGCCTATCGTGTGGTTTTGCAGAAAACTGCGTCCGCGTCTACCAAAAGATGCATGCGCATGCTTAAAACGCGCTTTGGCACAAATCCATGTGCGGATGTTAAAAAGAGCAGCATCGGCATGCTTTTCACGTCGTTTGGTAGAAATCCACACGCGCGTTCTGCCAAAAGCACCATTTGCATGCATATCGTGTGGTTTTGCAGAAAACTGCGTCCGCGTCTACCAAAAGATGCATGTGCATGCTAAAAACGCGTTTTGGCACAAATCCATGTGCGGATGTTAAAAAGAGCAGCATCGGCATGCTTTTCACGTCGTTTGGTAGAAATCCACACGCGCGTTCTGCCAAAAGCACCATTTGCATGCATATCGTGTGGTTTTGCAGAAAACTGCGTCCGCGTCTACCAAAAGATGCGTGTGCATGCTAAAAACGCGTTTTGGCACAAATCCATGTGCGGATGTTAAAAAGAGCAGCATCGGCATGCTTTTCACGTCGTTTGGTAGAAATCCACGCGCGCGTTCTGCCAAAAGCACCATTTGCATGCATATCGTGTGGTTTTGCAGAAAACTGCGTCCGCGTCTACCAAAAGATGCATGCGCATGCTTAAAACGCGTTTTGGCACAAATCCATGTGCGGGTGCTAAAAAGAGCAGCATCGGCATGCTTTTCACGTCGTTTGGTAGAAATCCACACGCGCGTTCCGCCAAAAGCACCATTTGCATGCATATCGTGTGGTTTTGCAGAAAACTGCGTCCGCGTCTACCAAAAGATGCATGTGCATGCTAAAAACGCGTTTTGGCACAAATCCATGTGCGGATGTTAAAAAGAGCAGCATCGGCATGCTTTTCACGTCGTTTGGTAGAAATCCACACGCGCGTTCTGCCAAAAGCACCATTTGCATGCCTATCGTGTGGTTTTGCAGAAAACGGCGTCCGCGTCTACCAAAAGATGCATGCGCATGCTTAAAACGCGCTTTGGCACAAATCCATGTGCGGATGTTAAAAAGAGCAGCTTCGGCATGCTTTTCACGTCGTTTGGTAGAAATCCACGCGCGCGTTCTGCCAAAAGCACCATTTGCATGCATATCGTGTGGTTTTGCAGAAAACTGCGTCCGCGTCTACCAAAAGATGCATGCGCATGCTTAAAACGCGTTTTGGCACAAATCCATGTGCGGGTGCTAAAAAGAGCAGCATCGGCATGCTTTTCACGTCGTTTGGTAGAAATCCACACGCGCGTTCTGCCAAAAGCACCATTTGCATGCCTATCGTGTGGTTTTGCAGAAAACTGCGTCCGCGTCTACCAAAAGATGCATGCGCATGCTTAAAACGCGCTTTGGCACAAATCCATGTGCGGATGTTAAAAAGAGCAGCATCGGCATGCTTTTCACGTCGTTTGGTAGAAATCCACACGCGCGTTCTGCCAAAAGCACCATTTGCATGCATATCGTGTGGTTTTGCAGAAAACTGCGTCCGCGTCTACCAAAAGATGCATGCGCATGCTTAAAACGCGCTTTGGCACAAATCCATGTGCGGATGTTAAAAAGACCAGCATCGGCATGCTTTTCACGTCGTTTGGTAGAAATCCACACGCGCGTTCTGGCAAAAGCACCATTTGCATGCCTATCGTGTGGTTTTGCAGAAAACTGCGTCCGCGTCTACCAAAAGATGCATGCGCATGCTTAAAACGCGCTTTGGCACAAATCCATGTGCGGATGTTAAAAAGAGCAGCTTTGGCATGCTTTTCACGTCGTTTGGTAGAAATCCACGCGCGCGTTCTGCCAAAAGCACCATTTGCATGCATATCGTGTGGTTTTGCAGAAAACTGCGTCCGCGTCTACCAAAAGATGCATGCGCATGCTTAAAACGCGTTTTGGCACAAATCCATGTGCGGGTGCTAAAAAGAGCAGCATCGGCATGCTTTTCACGTCGTTTGGTAGACATCCACACGCGCGTTCTGCCAAAAGCACCATTTGCATGCCTATCGTGTGGTTTTGCAGAAAACTGCGTCCGCGTCTACCAAAAGATTCATGCGCATGCTTAAAACGCGTTTTGGCACAAATCCATGTGCGGATGTTAAAAAGAGCAGCATCGGCATGCTTTTCACGTCGTTTGGTAGAAATCCACACGCGCGTTCTGCCAAAAGCACCATTTGCATGCATATCGTGTGGTTTTGCAGAAAACGGCGTCCGCGTCTACCAAAAGATGCATGCGCATGCTTAAAACGCGCTTTGGCACAAATCCATGTGCGGATGTTAAAAAGAGCAGCATCGGCATGCTTTTCACGTCGTTTGGTAGAAATCCACACGCGCGTTCTGCCAAAAGCACCATTTGCATGCATATCGTGTGGTTTTGCAGAAAACTGCGTCCGCGTCTACCAAAAGATGCATGTGCATGCTAAAAACGCGTTTTGGCACAAATCCATGTGCGGATGTTAAAAAGAGCAGCATCGGCATGCTTTTCACGTCGTTTGGTAGAAATCCACGCGCGCGTTCTGCCAAAAGCACCATTTGCATGCCTATCGTGTGGTTTTGCAGAAAACTGCGTCCGCGTCTACCAAAAGATGCATGCGCATGCTTAAAACGCGTTTTGGCACAAATCCATGTGCGGGTGCTAAAAAGAGCAGCATCGGCATGCTTTTCACGTCGTTTGGTAGAAATCCACACGCGCGTTCTGCCAAAAGCACCATTTGCATGCATATCGTGTGGTTTTGCAGAAAACTGCGTCCGCGTCTACCAAAAGATGCATGTGCATGCTAAAAACGCGTTTTGGCACAAATCCATGTGCGGATGTTAAAAAGAGCAGCATCGGCATGCTTTTCACGTCGTTTGGTAGAAATCCACGCGCGCGTTCTGCCAAAAGCACCATTTGCATGCCTATCGTAGGAACTGCGTCCGCGTCTACCAAAAGATTCATGCGCATGCTTAAAACGCGTTTTGGCACAAATCCATGTGCGGATGTTAAAAAGAGCAGCATCGGCATGCTTTTCACGTCGTTTGGTAGAAATCCACACGCGCGTTCTGCCAAAAGCACCATTTGCATGCCTATCGTAGGAAACTGCGTCCGCGTCTACCAAAAGATTCATGCGCATGCTTAAAACGCGTTTTGGCACAAATCCATGTGCGGATGTTAAAAAGAGCAGCATCGGCATGCTTTTCACGTCGTTTGGTAGAAATCCACACGCGCGTTCTGCCAAAAGCACCATTTGCATGCCTATCGTGTGGTTTTGCAGAAAACTGCGTCCGCGTCTACCAAAAGATGCATGCGCATGCTTAAAACGCGCTTTGGCACAAATCCATGTGCGGATGTTAAAAAGAGCAGCATCGGCATGCTTTTCACGTCGTTTGGTAGAAATCCACGCGCGCGTTCTGCCAAAAGCACCATTTGCATGCATATCGTGTGGTTTTGCAGAAAACTGCGTCCGCGTCTACCAAAAGATGCATGCGCATGCTTAAAACGCGTTTTGGCACAAATCCATGTGCGGGTGCTAAAAAGAGCAGCATCGGCATGCTTTTCACGTCGTTTGGTAGAAATCCACACGCGCGTTCTGCCAAAAGCACCATTTGCATGCCTATCGTGTGGTTTTGCAGAAAACTGCGTCCGCGTCTACCAAAAGATGCATGCGCATGCTTAAAACGCGCTTTGGCACAAATCCATGTGCGGATGTTAAAAAGAGCAGCATCGGCATGCTTTTCACGTCGTTTGGTAGAAATCCACACGCGCGTTCTGCCAAAAGCACCATTTGCATGCATATCGTGTGGTTTTGCAGAAAACTGCGTCCGCGTCTACCAAAAGATGCATGTGCATGCTAAAAACGCGTTTTGGCACAAATCCATGTGCGGATGTTAAAAAGAGCAGCATCGGCATGCTTTTCACGTCGTTTGGTAGAAATCCACACGCGCGTTCTGCCAAAAGCACCATTTGCATGCATATCGTGTGGTTTTGCAGAAAACTGCGTCCGCGTCTACCAAAAGATGCATGTGCATGCTAAAAACGCGTTTTGGCACAAATCCATGTGCGGATGTTAAAAAGAGCAGCATCGGCATGCTTTTCACGTCGTTTGGTAGAAATCCACGCGCGCGTTCTGCCAAAAGCACCATTTGCATGCATATCGTGTGGTTTTGCAGAAAACTGCGTCCGCGTCTACCAAAAGATGCATGCGCATGCTTAAAACGCGTTTTGGCACAAATCCATGTGCGGGTGCTAAAAAGAGCAGCATCGGCATGCTTTTCACGTCGTTTGGTAGAAATCCACACGCGCGTTCCGCCAAAAGCACCATTTGCATGCATATCGTGTGGTTTTGCAGAAAACTGCGTCCGCGTCTACCAAAAGATGCATGTGCATGCTAAAAACGCGTTTTGGCACAAATCCATGTGCGGATGTTAAAAAGAGCAGCATCGGCATGCTTTTCACGTCGTTTGGTAGAAATCCACACGCGCGTTCTGCCAAAAGCACCATTTGCATGCCTATCGTAGGAAACTGCGTCCGCGTCTACCAAAAGATTCATGCGCATGCTTAAAACGCGTTTTGGCACAAATCCATGTGCGGATGTTAAAAAGAGCAGCATCGGCATGCTTTTCACGTCGTTTGGTAGAAATCCACACGCGCGTTCTGCCAAAAGCACCATTTGCATGCATATCGTGTGGTTTTGCAGAAAACTGCGTCCGCGTCTACCAAAAGATGCATGCGCATGCTTAAAACGCGCTTTGGCACAAATCCATGTGCGGATGTTAAAAAGAGCAGCATCGGCATGCTTTTCACGTCGTTTGGTAGAAATCCACACGCGCGTTCTGCCAAAAGCACCATTTGCATGCCTATCGTGTGGTTTTGCAGAAAACTGCGTCCGCGTCTACCAAAAGATGCATGCGCATGCTTAAAACGCGCTTTGGCACAAATCCATGTGCGGATGTTAAAAAGAGCAGCATCGGCATGCTTTTCACGTCGTTTGGTAGAAATCCACGCGCGCGTTCTGCCAAAAGCACCATTTGCATGCATATCGTGTGGTTTTGCAGAAAACTGCGTCCGCGTCTACCAAAAGATGCATGCGCATGCTTAAAACGCGTTTTGGCACAAATCCATGTGCGGGTGCTAAAAAGAGCAGCATCGGCATGCTTTTCACGTCGTTTGGTAGAAATCCACACGCGCGTTCTGCCAAAAGCACCATTTGCATGCCTATCGTGTGGTTTTGCAGAAAACTGCGTCCGCGTCTACCAAAAGATGCATGCGCATGCTTAAAACGCGCTTTGGCACAAATCCATGTGCGGATGTTAAAAAGAGCAGCATCGGCATGCTTTTCACGTCGTTTGGTAGAAATCCACACGCGCGTTCTGCCAAAAGCACCATTTGCATGCATATCGTGTGGTTTTGCAGAAAACTGCGTCCGCGTCTACCAAAAGATGCATGTGCATGCTAAAAACGCGTTTTGGCACAAATCCATGTGCGGATGTTAAAAAGAGCAGCATCGGCATGCTTTTCACGTCGTTTGGTAGAAATCCACGCGCGCGTTCTGCCAAAAGCACCATTTGCATGCCTATCGTGTGGTTTTGCAGAAAACTGCGTCCGCGTCTACCAAAAGATGCATGCGCATGCTTAAAACGCGTTTTGGCACAAATCCATGTGCGGGTGCTAAAAAGAGCAGCATCGGCATGCTTTTCACGTCGTTTGGTAGAAATCCACACGCGCGTTCTGCCAAAAGCACCATTTGCATGCCTATCGTGTGGTTTTGCAGAAAACTGCGTCCGCGTCTACCAAAAGATGCATACGCATGCTTAAAACGCGTTTTGGCACAAATCCATGTGCGGATGTTAAAAAGAGCAGCATCGGCATGCTTTTCACGTCGTTTGGTAGAAATCCACACGCGCGTTCTGCCAAAAGCACCATTTGCATGCATATCGTGTGGTTTTGCAGAAAACTGCGTCCGCGTCTACCAAAAGATGCATGTGCATGCTAAAAACGCGTTTTGGCACAAATCCATGTGCGGATGTTAAAAAGAGCAGCATCGGCATGCTTTTCACGTCGTTTGGTAGAAATCCACGCGCGCGTTCTGCCAAAAGCACCATTTGCATGCCTATCGTAGGAAACTGCGTCCGCGTCTACCAAAAGATTCATGCGCATGCTTAAAACGCGTTTTGGCACAAATCCATGTGCGGATGTTAAAAAGAGCAGCATCGGCATGCTTTTCACGTCGTTTGGTAGAAATCCACACGCGCGTTCTGCCAAAAGCACCATTTGCATGCATATCGTGTGGTTTTGCAGAAAACTGCGTCCGCGTCTACCAAAAGATGCATGCGCATGCTTAAAACGCGCTTTGGCACAAATCCATGTGCGGATGTTAAAAAGAGCAGCATCGGCATGCTTTTCACGTCGTTTGGTAGAAATCCACACGCGCGTTCTGCCAAAAGCACCATTTGCATGCCTATCGTGTGGTTTTGCAGAAAACTGCGTCCGCGTCTACCAAAAGATGCATGCGCATGCTTAAAACGCGCTTTGGCACAAATCCATGTGCGGATGTTAAAAAGAGCAGCATCGGCATGCTTTTCACGTCGTTTGGTAGAAATCCACGCGCGCGTTCTGCCAAAAGCACCATTTGCATGCATATCGTGTGGTTTTGCAGAAAACTGCGTCCGCGTCTACCAAAAGATGCATGCGCATGCTTAAAACGCGTTTTGGCACAAATCCATGTGCGGGTGCTAAAAAGAGCAGCATCGGCATGCTTTTCACGTCGTTTGGTAGAAATCCACACGCGCGTTCTGCCAAAAGCACCATTTGCATGCCTATCGTGTGGTTTTGCAGAAAACTGCGTCCGCGTCTACCAAAAGATGCATGCGCATGCTTAAAACGCGCTTTGGCACAAATCCATGTGCGGATGTTAAAAAGAGCAGCATCGGCATGCTTTTCACGTCGTTTGGTAGAAATCCACACGCGCGTTCTGCCAAAAGCACCATTTGCATGCATATCGTGTGGTTTTGCAGAAAACTGCGTCCGCGTCTACCAAAAGATGCATGTGCATGCTAAAAACGCGTTTTGGCACAAATCCATGTGCGGATGTTAAAAAGAGCAGCATCGGCATGCTTTTCACGTCGTTTGGTAGAAATCCACACGCGCGTTCTGCCAAAAGCACCATTTGCATGCATATCGTGTGGTTTTGCAGAAAACTGCGTCCGCGTCTACCAAAAGATGCATGTGCATGCTAAAAACGCGTTTTGGCACAAATCCATGTGCGGATGTTAAAAAGAGCAGCATCGGCATGCTTTTCACGTCGTTTGGTAGAAATCCACGCGCGCGTTCTGCCAAAAGCACCATTTGCATGCATATCGTGTGGTTTTGCAGAAAACTGCGTCCGCGTCTACCAAAAGATGCATGCGCATGCTTAAAACGCGTTTTGGCACAAATCCATGTGCGGGTGCTAAAAAGAGCAGCATCGGCATGCTTTTCACGTCGTTTGGTAGAAATCCACACGCGCGTTCTGCCAAAAGCACCATTTGCATGCATATCGTGTGGTTTTGCAGAAAACTGCGTCCGCGTCTACCAAAAGATGCATGTGCATGCTAAAAACGCGTTTTGGCACAAATCCATGTGCGGATGTTAAAAAGAGCAGCATCGGCATGCTTTTCACGTCGTTTGGTAGAAATCCACACGCGCGTTCTGCCAAAAGCACCATTTGCATGCCTATCGTAGGAAACTGCGTCCGCGTCTACCAAAAGATTCATGCGCATGCTTAAAACGCGTTTTGGCACAAATCCATGTGCGGATGTTAAAAAGAGCAGCATCGGCATGCTTTTCACGTCGTTTGGTAGAAATCCACACGCGCGTTCTGCCAAAAGCACCATTTGCATGCATATCGTGTGGTTTTGCAGAAAACTGCGTCCGCGTCTACCAAAAGATGCATGCGCATGCTTAAAACGCGCTTTGGCACAAATCCATGTGCGGATGTTAAAAAGAGCAGCATCGGCATGCTTTTCACGTCGTTTGGTAGAAATCCACACGCGCGTTCTGCCAAAAGCACCATTTGCATGCCTATCGTGTGGTTTTGCAGAAAACTGCGTCCGCGTCTACCAAAAGATGCATGCGCATGCTTAAAACGCGCTTTGGCACAAATCCATGTGCGGATGTTAAAAAGAGCAGCATCGGCATGCTTTTCACGTCGTTTGGTAGAAATCCACGCGCGCGTTCTGCCAAAAGCACCATTTGCATGCATATCGTGTGGTTTTGCAGAAAACTGCGTCCGCGTCTACCAAAAGATGCATGCGCATGCTTAAAACGCGTTTTGGCACAAATCCATGTGCGGGTGCTAAAAAGAGCAGCATCGGCATGCTTTTCACGTCGTTTGGTAGAAATCCACACGCGCGTTCTGCCAAAAGCACCATTTGCATGCCTATCGTGTGGTTTTGCAGAAAACTGCGTCCGCGTCTACCAAAAGATGCATGCGCATGCTTAAAACGCGCTTTGGCACAAATCCATGTGCGGATGTTAAAAAGAGCAGCATCGGCATGCTTTTCACGTCGTTTGGTAGAAATCCACACGCGCGTTCTGCCAAAAGCACCATTTGCATGCATATCGTGTGGTTTTGCAGAAAACTGCGTCCGCGTCTACCAAAAGATGCATGTGCATGCTAAAAACGCGTTTTGGCACAAATCCATGTGCGGATGTTAAAAAGAGCAGCATCGGCATGCTTTTCACGTCGTTTGGTAGAAATCCACACGCGCGTTCTGCCAAAAGCACCATTTGCATGCATATCGTGTGGTTTTGCAGAAAACTGCGTCCGCGTCTACCAAAAGATGCGTGTGCATGCTAAAAACGCGTTTTGGCACAAATCCATGTGCGGATGTTAAAAAGAGCAGCATCGGCATGCTTTTCACGTCGTTTGGTAGAAATCCACGCGCGCGTTCTGCCAAAATCACCATTTGCATGCATATCGTGTGGTTTTGCAGAAAACTGCGTCCGCGTCTACCAAAAGATGCATGCGCATGCTTAAAACGCGTTTTGGCACAAATCCATGTGCGGGTGCTAAAAAGAGCAGCATCGGCATGCTTTTCACGTCGTTTGGTAGAAATCCACACGCGCGTTCCGCCAAAAGCACCATTTGCATGCATATCGTGTGGTTTTGCAGAAAACTGCGTCCGCGTCTACCAAAAGATGCATGTGCATGCTAAAAACGCGTTTTGGCACAAATCCATGTGCGGATGTTAAAAAGAGCAGCATCGGCATGCTTTTCACGTCGTTTGGTAGAAATCCACACGCGCGTTCTGCCAAAAGCACCATTTGCATGCCTATCGTGTGGTTTTGCAGAAAACGGCGTCCGCGTCTACCAAAAGATGCATGCGCATGCTTAAAACGCGCTTTGGCACAAATCCATGTGCGGATGTTAAAAAGAGCAGCTTCGGCATGCTTTTCACGTCGTTTGGTAGAAATCCACGCGCGCGTTCTGCCAAAAGCACCATTTGCATGCATATCGTGTGGTTTTGCAGAAAACTGCGTCCGCGTCTACCAAAAGATGCATGCGCATGCTTAAAACGCGTTTTGGCACAAATCCATGTGCGGGTGCTAAAAAGAGCAGCATCGGCATGCTTTTCACGTCGTTTGGTAGAAATCCACACGCGCGTTCTGCCAAAAGCACCATTTGCATGCCTATCGTGTGGTTTTGCAGAAAACTGCGTCCGCGTCTACCAAAAGATGCATGCGCATGCTTAAAACGCGCTTTGGCACAAATCCATGTGCGGATGTTAAAAAGAGCAGCATCGGCATGCTTTTCACGTCGTTTGGTAGAAATCCACGCGCGCGTTCTGCCAAAAGCACCATTTGCATGCCTATCGTGTGGTTTTGCAGAAAACTGCGTCCGCGTCTACCAAAAGATGCATGCGCATGCTTAAAACGCGCTTTGGCACAAATCCATGTGCGGATGTTAAAAAGAGCAGCATGGGCATGCTTTTCACGTCGTTTGGTAGAAATCCACACGCGCGTTCTGCCAAAAGCACCATTTGCATGCCTATCGTGTGGTTTTGCAGAAAACTGCGTCCGCGTCTACCAAAAGATGCATGCGCATGCTTAAAACCCGTTTTGGCACAAATCCATGTGCGGATGTTAAAAAGAGCAGCATCGGCATGCTTTTCACGTCGTTTGGTAGAAATCCACACGCGCGTTCTGCCAAAAGCACCATTTGCATGCATATCGTGTGGTTTTGCAGAAAACTGCGTCCGCGTCTACCAAAAGATGCATGTGCATGCTAAAAACGCGTTTTGGCACAAATCCATGTGCGGATGTTAAAAAGAGCAGCATCGGCATGCTTTTCACGTCGTTTGGTAGAAATCCACGCGCGCGTTCTGCCAAAAGCACCATTTGCATGCCTATCGTGTGGTTTTGCAGAAAACTGCGTCCGCGTCTACCAAAAGATGCATGCGCATGCTTAAAACGCGCTTTGGCACAAATCCATGTGCGGATGTTAAAAAGAGCAGCATGGGCATGCTTTTCACGTCGTTTGGTAGAAATCCACACGCGCGTTCTGCCAAAAGCACCATTTGCATGCCTATCGTGTGGTTTTGCAGAAAACTGCGTCCGCGTCTACCAAAAGATGCATGCGCATGCTTAAAACCCGTTTTGGCACAAATCCATGTGCGGATGTTAAAAAGAGCAGCATCGGCATGCTTTTCACGTCGTTTGGTAGAAATCCACACGCGCGTTCTGCCAAAAGCACCATTTGCATGCATATCGTGTGGTTTTGCAGAAAACTGCGTCCGCGTCTACCAAAAGATGCATGCGCATGCTTAAAACCCGTTTTGGCACAAATCCATGTGCGGATGTTAAAAAGAGCAGCATCGGCATGCTTTTCACGTCGTTTGGTAGAAATCCACACGCGCGTTCTGCCAAAAGCACCATTTGCATGCATATCGTGTGGTTTTGCAGAAAACTGCGTCCGCGTCTACCAAAAGATGCATGTGCATGCTAAAAACGCGTTTTGGCACAAATCCATGTGCGGATGTTAAAAAGAGCAGCATCGGCATGCTTTTCACGTCGTTTGGTAGAAATCCACGCGCGCGTTCTGCCAAAAGCACCATTTGCATGCCTATCGTGTGGTTTTGCAGAAAACTGCGTCCGCGTCTACCAAAAGATGCATGCGCATGCTTAAAACGCGCTTTGGCACAAATCCATGTGCGGATGTTAAAAAGAGCAGCATCGGCATGCTTTTCACGTCGTTTGGTAGAAATCCACACGCGCGTTCTGCCAAAAGCACCATTTGCATGCCTATCGTGTGGTTTTGCAGAAAACTGCGTCCGCGTCTACCAAAAGATGCATGCGCATGCTTAAAACGCGCTTTGGCACAAATCCATGTGCGGATGTTAAAAAGAGCAGCTTCGGCATGCTTTTCACGTCGTTTGGTAGAAATCCACGCGCGCGTTCTGCCAAAAGCACCATTTGCATGCATATCGTGTGGTTTTGCAGAAAACTGCGTCCGCGTCTACCAAAAGATGCATGCGCATGCTTAAAACGCGTTTTGGCACAAATCCATGTGCGGGTGCTAAAAAGAGCAGCATCGGCATGCTTTTCACGTCGTTTGGTAGAAATCCACACGCGCGTTCTGCCAAAAGCACCATTTGCATGCATATCGTGTGGTTTTGCAGAAAACTGCGTCCGCGTCTACCAAAAGATGCATGTGCATGCTAAAAACGCGTTTTGGCACAAATCCATGTGCGGGTGCTAAAAAGAGCAGCATCGGCATGCTTTTCACGTCGTTTGGTAGAAATCCACACGCGCGTTCTGCCAAAAGCACCATTTGCATGCATATCGTGTGGTTTTGCAGAAAACTGCGTCCGCGTCTACCAAAAGATGCATGTGCATGCTAAAACGCGTTTGGCACAAATCCATGTGCGGGTGCTAAAAAGAGCAGCATCGGCATGCTTTTCACGTCGTTTGGTAGAAATCCACACGCGCGTTCTGCCAAAAGCACCATTTGCATGCCTATCGTGTGGTTTTGCAGAAAACTGCGTCCGCGTCTACCAAAAGATGCATGTGCATGCTAAAAACGCGTTTGGCACAAATCCATGTGCGGATGTTAAAAAGAGCAGCATCGGCATGCTTTTCACGTCGTTTGGTAGAAATCCACGCGCGCGTTCTGCCAAAAGCACCATTTGCATGCATATCGTGTGGTTTTGCAGAAAACTGCGTCCGCGTCTACCAAAAGATGCATGCGCATGCTTAAAACGCGTTTTGGCACAAATCCATGTGCGGGTGCTAAAAAGAGCAGCATCGGCATGCTTTTCACGTCGTTTGGTAGAAATCCACACGCGGGTTCTGCCAAAAGCACCATTTGCATGCATATCGTGTGGTTTTGCAGAAAACTGCGTCCGCGTCTACCAAAAGATGCATGTGCATGCTAAAAACGCGTTTTGGCACAAATCCATGTGCGGATGTTAAAAAGAGCAGCATCGGCATGCTTTTCACGTCGTTTGGTAGAAATCCACACGCGCGTTCTGCCAAAAGCACCATTTGCATGCATATCGTGTGGTTTTGCAGAAAACTGCGTCCGCGTCTACCAAAAGATGCATGTGCATGCTAAAAACGCGTTTTGGCACAAATCCATGTGCGGATGTTAAAAAGAGCAGCATCGGCATGCTTTTCACGTCGTTTGGTAGAAATCCACGCGCGCGTTCTGCCAAAAGCACCATTTGCATGCATATCGTGTGGTTTTGCAGAAAACTGCGTCCGCGTCTACCAAAAGATGCATGCGCATGCTTAAAACGCGCTTTGGCACAAATCCATGTGCGGATGTTAAAAAGAGCAGCATCGGCATGCTTTTCACGTCGTTTGGTAGAAATCCACACGCGCGTTCTGCCAAAAGCACCATTTGCATGCCTATCGTGTGGTTTTGCAGAAAACTGCGTCCGCGTCTACCAAAAGATGCATGCGCATGCTTAAAACGCGCTTTGGCACAAATCCATGTGCGGGTGCTAAAAAGAGCAGCATCGGCATGCTTTTCACGTCGTTTGGTAGAAATCCACACGCGCGTTCTGCCAAAAGCACCATTTGCATGCATATCGTGTGGTTTTTGCAGAAAACTGCGTCCGCGTCTACCAAAAGATGCATGTGCATGCTAAAAACGCGTTTTGGCACAAATCCATGTGCGGATGTTAAAAAGAGCAGCATCGGCATGCTTTTCACGTCGTTTGGTAGAAATCCACACGCGCGTTCTGCCAAAGCACCATTTGCATGCATATCGTGTGGTTTTGCAGAAAACTGCGTCCGCGTCTACCAAAAGATGGATGCGCATGCTAAAAACGCGTTTGGCACAAATCCATGTGCGGATGTTAAAAAGAGCAGCATCGGCATGCTTTTCACGTCGTTTGGTAGAAATCCACACGCGCGTTCTGCCAAAAGCACCATTTGCATGCATATCGTGTGGTTTTGCAGAAAACTGCGTCCGCGTCTACCAAAAGATGCATGTGCATGCTAAAACGCGTTTTGGCACAAATCCATGTGCGGGTGCTAAAAAGAGCAGCATCGGCATGCTTTTCACGTCGTTTGGTAGAAATCCACGCGCGCGTTCTGCCAAAAGCACCATTTGCATGCATATCGTGTGGTTTTGCAGAAAACTGCGTCCGCGTCTACCAAAAGATGCATGCGCATGCTTAAAACGCGTTTTGGCACAAATCCATGTGCGGGTGCTAAAAAGAGCAGCATCGGCATGCTTTTCACGTCGTTTGGTAGAAATCCACGCGCGCGTTCTGCCAAAAGCACCATTTGCATGCCTATCGTGTGGTTTTGCAGAAAACTGCGTCCCCGTCTACCAAAAGATGCATGCGCATGCTTAAAACGCGCTTTGGCACAAATCCATGTGCGGATGTTAAAAAGAGCAGCATCGGCATGCTTTTCACGTCGTTTGGTAGAAATCCACGCGCGCGTTCTGCCAAAAGCACCATTTGCATGCATATCGTGTGGTTTTGCAGAAAACTGCGTCCGCGTCTACCAAAAGATGCATGCGCATGCTTAAAACGCGTTTTGGCACAAATCCATGTGCGGATGTTAAAAAGAGCAGCATCGGCATGCTTTTCACGTCGTTTGGTAGAAATTCACGCGTGCGTTCTGCCAAAAGCACCATTTGCATGCCTATCGTGTGGTTTTGCAGAAAACTGCGTCCGCGTCTACCAAAAGATGCATGCGCATGCTTAAAACGCGTTTTGGCACAAATCCATGTGCGGATGTTAAAAAGAGCAGCATCGGCATGCTTTTCACGTCGTTTGGTAGAAATCCACACGCGCGTTCTGCCAAAAGCACCATTTGCATGCATATCGTGTGGTTTTGCAGAAAACTGCGTCCGCGTCTACCAAAAGATGCATGCGCATGCTTAAAACGCGTTTTGGCACAAATCCATGTGCGGGTGCTAAAAAGAGCAGCATCGGCATGCTTTTCACGTCGTTTGGTAGAAATCCACACGCGCGTTCTGCCAAAAGCACCATTTGCATGCATATCGTGTGGTTTTGCAGAAAACTGCGTCCGCGTCTACCAAAAGATGCATGCGCATGCTTAAAACGCGTTTTGGCACAAATCCATGTGCGGGTGCTAAAAAGAGCAGCATCGGCATGCTTTTCACGTCGTTTGGTAGAAATCCACGCGCGCGTTCTGCCAAAAGCACCATTTGCATGCCTATCGTGTGGTTTTGCAGAAAACTGCGTCCGCGTCTACCAAAAGATGCATGCGCATGCTTAAAAGGCGCTTTGGCACAAATCCATGTGCGGATGTTAAAAAGAGCAGCATCGGCATGCTTTTCACGTCGTTTGGTAGAAATCCACGCGCGCGTTCTGCCAAAAGCACCATTTGCATGCATATCGTGTGGTTTTGCAGAAAACTGCGTCCGCGTCTACCAAAAGATGCATGCGCATGCTTAAAACGCGTTTTGGCACAAATCCATGTGCGGGTGCTAAAAAGAGCAGCATCGGCATGCTTTTCACGTCGTTTGGTAGAAATCCACACGCGCGTTCTGCCAAAAGCACCATTTGAATGCATATCGTGTGGTTTTGCAGAAAACTGCGTCCGCGTCTACCAAAAGATGCATGTGCATGCTAAAAACGCGTTTTGGCACAAATCCATGTGCGGATGTTAAAAAGAGCAGCATCGGCATGCTTTTCACGTCGTTTGGTAGAAATCCACACGCGCGTTCTGCCAAAAGCACCATTTGCATGCATATCGTGTGGTTTTGCAGAAAACTGCGTCCGCGTCTACCAAAAGATGCATGCGCATGCTTAAAACGCGCTTTGGCACAAATCCATGTGCGGATGTTAAAAAGAGCAGCATCGGCATGCTTTTCACGTCGTTTGGTAGAAATCCACACGCGCGTTCTTCCAAAAGCACCATTTGCATGCATATCGTGTGGTTTTGCAGAAAACTGCGTCCGCGTCTACCAAAAGATGCATGCGCATGCTTAAAACGCGTTTTGGCACAAATCCATGTGCGGATGTTAAAAAGAGCAGCATCGGCATGCTTTTCACGTCGTTTGGTAGAAATCCACGCGCGCGTTCTGCCAAAACCACCATTTGCATGCATATCGTGTGGTTTTGCAGAAAACTGCGTCCGCATCTACCAAAAGATGCATGCGCATGCTTAAAACGCGTTTTGGCACAAATCCATGTGCGGGTGCTAAAAAGAGCAGCATCGGCATGCTTTTCACGTCGTTTGGTAGAAATCCACACGCGCGTTCTGCCAAAAGCACCATTTGCATGCATATCGTGTGGTTTTGCAGAAAACTGCGTCCGCATCTACCAAAAGATGCATGTGCATGCTAAAAACGCGTTTAGGCACAAATCCATGTGCGGATGTTAAAAAGAGCAGCATCGGCATGCTTTTCACGTCGTTTGGTAGAAATCCACACGCGCGTTCTGCCAAAAGCACCATTTGCATGCATATCGTGTGGTTTTGCAGAAAACTGCGTCCGCGTCTACCAAAAGATGCATGCGCATGCTTAAAACGCGCTTTGGCACAAATCCATGTGCGGATGTTAAAAAGAGCAGCATCGGCATGCTTTTCACGTCGTTTGGTAGAAATCCACGCGCGCGTTCTGCCAAAAGCACCATTTGCATGCATATCGTGTGGTTTTGCAGAAAACTGCGTCCGCGTCTACCAAAAGATGCATGCGCATGCTTAAAACGCGTTTTGGCACAAATCCATGTGCGGGTGCTAAAAAGAGCAGCATCGGCATGCTTTTCACGTCGTTTGGTAGAAATCCACGCGCGCGTTCTGCCAAAAGCACCATTTGCATGCCTATCGTGTGGTTTTGCAGAAAACTGCGTCCGCGTCTACGAAAAGATGCATGCGCATGCTTAAAACGCGCTTTGGCACAAATCCATGTGCGGATGTTAAAAAGAGCAGCATCGGCATGCTTTTCACGTCGTTTGGTAGAAATCCACGCGCGCGTTCTGCCAAAAGCACCATTTGCATGCATATCGTGTGGTTTTGCAGAAAACTGCGTCCGCGTCTACCAAAAGATGCATGCGCATGCTTAAAACGCGTTTTGGCACAAATCCATGTGCGGATGTTAAAAAGAGCAGCATCGGCATGCTTTTCACGTCGTTTGGTAGAAATCCACGCGCGCGTTCTGCCAAAAGCACCATTTGCATGCCTATCGTGTGGTTTTGCAGAAAACTGCGTCCGCGTCTACCAAAAGATGCATGCGCATGCTTAAAACGCGTTTTGGCAAAAATCCATGTGCGGATGTTAAAAAGAGCAGCATCGGCATGCTTTTCACGTCGTTTGGTAGAAATCCACACGCGCGTTCTGCCAAAAGCACCATTTGCATGCATATCGTGTGGTTTTGCAGAAAACTGCGTCCGCGTCTACCAAAAGATGCATGCGCATGCTTAAAACGCGTTTTGGCACAAATCCATGTGCGGGTGCTAAAAAGAGCAGCATCGGCATGCTTTTCACGTCGTTTGGTAGAAATCCACACGCGCGTTCTGCCAAAAGCACCATTTGCATGCATATCGTGTGGTTTTGCAGAAAACTGCGTCCGCGTCTACCAAAAGATGCATGTGCATGCTAAAAACGCGTTTTGGCACAAATCCATGTGCGGATGTTAAAAAGAGCAGCATCGGCATGCTTTTCACGTCGTTTGGTAGAAATCCACGCGCGCGTTCTGCCAAAAGCACCATTTGCATGCATATCGTGTGGTTTTGCAGAAAACTGCGTCGGCGTCTACCAAAAGATGCATGCGCATGCTTAAAACGCGTTTTGGCACAAATCCATGTGCGGGTGCTAAAAAGAGCAGCATCGGCATGCTTTTCACGTCGTTTGGTAGAAATCCACACGCGCGTTCTGCCAAAAGCACCATTTGCATGCATATCGTGTGGTTTTGCAGAAAACTGCGTCCGCGTCTACCAAAAGATGCATGCGCATGCTTAAAACGCGTTTTGGCACAAATCCATGTGCGGATGTTAAAAAGAGCAGCATCGGCATGCTTTTCACGTCGTTTGGTAGAAATCCACGCGCGCGTTCTGCCAAAACCACCATTTGCATGCATATCGTGTGGTTTTGCAGAAAACTGCGTCCGCATCTACCAAAAGATGCATGCGCATGCTTAAAACGCGTTTTGCCACAAATCCATGTGCGGGTGCTAAAAAGAGCAGCATCGGCATGCTTTTCACGTCGTTTGGTAGAAATCCACACGCGCGTTCTGCCAAAAGCACCATTTGCATGCATATCGTGTGGTTTTGCAGAAAACTGCGTCCGCGTCTACCAAAAGATGCATGCGCATGCTTAAAACGCGCTTTGGCACAAATCCATGTGCGGATGTTAAAAAGAGCAGCATCGGCATGCTTTTCACGTCGTTTGGTAGAAATCCACACGCGGGTTCTGCCAAAAGCACCATTTGCATGCATATCGTGTGGTTTTGCAGAAAACTGCGTCCGCGTCTACCAAAAGATGCATGCGCATGCTTAAAACGCGCTTTGGCACAAATCCATGTGCGGATGTTAAAAAGAGCAGCATCGGCATGCTTTTCACGTCGTTTGGTAGAAATCCACGCGCGCGTTCTGCCAAAAGCACCATTTGCATGCATATCGTGTGGTTTTGCAGAAAACTGCGTCCGCGTCTACCAAAAGATGCATGCGCATGCTTAAAACGCGTTTTTGCACAAATCCATGTGCGGATGTTAAAAAGAGCAGCATCGGCATGCTTTTCACGTCGTTTGGTAGAAATCCACGCGTGCGTTCTGCCAAAAGCACCATTTGCATGCCTATCGTGTGGTTTTGCAGAAAACTGCGTCCGCGTCTACCAAAAGATGCATGCGCATGCTTAAAACGCGTTTTGGCACAAATCCATGTGCGGATGTTAAAAAGAGCAGCATCGGCATGCTTTTCACGTCGTTTGGTAGAAATCCACACGCGCGTTCTGCCAAAAGCACCATTTGCATGCATATCGTGTGGTTTTGCAGAAAACTGCGTCCGCGTCTACCAAAAGATGCATGCGCATGCTTAAAACGCGTTTTGGCACAAATCCATGTGCGGGTGCTAAAAAGAGCAGCATCGGCATGCTTTTCACTTCGTTTGGTAGAAATCCACACGCGCGTTCTGCCAAAAGCACCATTTGCATGCATATCGTGTGGTTTTGCAGAAAACTGCGTCCGCGTCTACCAAAAGATGCATGCGCATGCTTAAAACGCGTTTTGGCACAAATCCATGTGCGGATGTTAAAAAGAGCAGCATCGGCATGCTTTTCACGTCGTTTGGTAGAAATCCACGCGCGCGTTCTGCCAAAACCACCATTTGCATGCATATCGTGTGGTTTTGCAGAAAACTGCGTCCGCATCTACCAAAAGATGCATGCGCATGCTTAAAACGCGTTTTGGCACAAATTCATGTGCGGGTGCTAAAAAGAGCAGCATCGGCATGCTTTTCACGTCGTTTGGTAGAAATCCACACGCGCGTTCTGCCAAAAGCACCATTTGCATGCATATCGTGTGGTTTTGCAGAAAACTGCGTCCGCGTCTACCAAAAGATGCATGCGCATGCTTAAAACGCGTTTTGGCACAAATCCATGTGCGGGTGCTAAAAAGAGCAGCATCGGCATGCTTTTCACGTCGTTTGGTAGAAATCCACACGCGCGTTCTGCCAAAAGCACCATTTGCATGCATATCGTGTGGTTTTGCAGAAAACTGCGTCCGCGTCTACCAAAAGATGCATGCGCATGCTTAAAACGCGTTTTGGCACAAATCCATGTGCGGATGTTAAAAAGAGCAGCATCGGCATGCTTTTCACGTCGTTTGGTAGAAATCCACGCGCGCGTTCTGCCAAAACCACCATTTGCATGCATATCGTGTGGTTTTGCAGAAAACTGCGTCCGCATCTACCAAAAGATGCATGCGCATGCTTAAAACGCGTTTTGGCACAAATCCATGTGCGGGTGCTAAAAAGAGCAGCATCGGCATGCTTTTCACGTCGTTTGGTAGAAATCCACACGCGCGTTCTGCCAAAAGCACCATTTGCATGCATATCGTGTGGTTTTGCAGAAAACTGCGTCCGCGTCTACCAAAAGATGCATGTGCATGCTAAAAACGCATTTTGGCACAAATCCATGTGCGGATGTTAAAAAGAGCAGCATCGGCATGCTTTTCACGTCGTTTGGTAGAAATCCACACGCGCGTTCTGCCAAAAGCACCATTTGCATGCATATCTTGTGGTTTTGCAGAAAACTGCGTCCGCGTCTACCAAAAGATGCATGCGCATGCTTAAAACGCGTTTTGGCACAAATCCATGTGCGGATGTTAAAAAAAGCAGCATCGGCATGCTTTTCACGTCGTTTGGTAGAAATCCACGCGCGCGTTCTGCCAAAAGCACCATTTGCATGCATATCGTGTGGTTTTGCAGAAAACTGCGTCCGCGTCTACCAAAAGATGCATGTGCATGCTAAAAACGCGTTTTGGCACAAATCCATGTGCGGATGTTAAAAAGAGCAGCATCGGCATGCTTTTCACGTCGTTTGGTAGAAATCCACGCGCGCGTTCTGCCAAAAGCACCATTTGCATGCCTATCGTATGGTTTTGCAGAAAACTGCGTCCGCGTCTACCAAAAGATGCATGCGCATGCTTAAAACGCGTTTTGGCACAAATCCATGTGCGGATGTTAAAAAGAGCAGCATCGGCATGCTTTTCACGTCGTTTGGTAGAAATCCACACGCGCGTTCTGCCAAAAGCACCATTTGCATGCATATCGTGTGGTTTTGCAGAAAACTGCGTCCGCGTCTACCAAAAGATGCATGCGCATGCTTAAAACGCGTTTTGGCACAAATCCATGTGCGGATGTTAAAAAGAGCAGCATCGGCATGCTTTTCACGTCGTTTGGTAGAAATCCACGCGCGCGTTCTGCCAAAACCACCATTTGCATGCATATCGTGTGGTTTTGCAGAAAAGTGCGTCCGCATCTACCAAAAGATGCATGCGCATGCTTAAAACGCGTTTTGGCACAAATCCATGTGCGGGTGCTAAAAAGAGCAGCATCGGCATGCTTTTCACGTCGTTTGGTAGAAATCCACACGCGCGTTCTGCCAAAAGCACCATTTGCATGCATATCGTGTGGTTTTGCAGAAAACTGCGTCCGCGTCTACCAAAAGATGCATGTGCATGCTAAAAACGCGTTTTGGCACAAATCCATGTGCGGATGTTAAAAAGAGCAGCATCGGCGTGCTTTTCACGTCGTTTGGTAGAAATCCACACGCGCGTTCTGCCAAAAGCACCATTTGCATGCATATCGTGTGGTTTTGCAGAAAACTGTGTCCGCGTCTACCAAAAGATGCATGCGCATGCTTAAAACGCGCTTTGGCACAAATCCATGTGCGGATGTTAAAAAGAGCAGCATCGGCATGCTTTTCACGTCGTTTGGTAGAAATCCACACGCGCGTTCTGCCAAAAGCACCATTTGCATGCATATCGTGTGGTTTTGCAGAAAACTGCGTCCGCGTCTACCAAAAGATGCATGTGCATTCTAAAAACGCGTTTTGGCACAAATCCATGTGCGGATGTTAAAAAGAGCAGCATCGGCATGCTTTTCACGTCGTTTGGTAGAAATCCACACGCGCGTTCTGCCAAAAGCACCATTTGCATGCATATCGTGTGGTTTTGCAGAAAACTGCGTCCGCGTCTACCAAAAGATGCATGCGCATGCTTAAAACGCGCTTTGGCACAAATCCATGTGCGGATGTTAAAAAGAGCAGCATCGGCATGCTTTTCACGTCGTTTGGTAGAAATCCACGCGCGCGTTCTGCCAAAAGCACCATTTGCATTATTTATCGTGTGGTTTTGCAGAAAACTGCGTCCGCGTCTACCAAAAGATGCATGCGCATGCTTAAAACGCGTTTTTGCACAAATCCATGTGCGGATGTTAAAAAGAGCAGCATCGGCATGCTTTTCACGTCGTTTGGTAGAAATCCACGCGTGCGTTCTGCCAAAAGCACCATTTGCATGCCTATCGTGTGGTTTTGCAGAAAACTGCGTCCGCGTCTACCAAAAGATGCATGCGCATGCTTAAAACGCGTTTTGGCACAAATCCATGTGCGGATGTTAAAAAGAGCAGCATCGGCATGCTTTTCACGTCGTTTGGTAGAAATCCACGCGCGCGTTCTGCCAAAAGCACCATTTGCATGCATATCGTGTGGTTTTGCAGAAAACTGCGTCCGCGTCTACCAAAAGATGCATGCGCATGCTTAAAACGCGTTTTGGCACAAATCCATGTACGGATGTTAAAAAGAGCAGCATCGGCATGCTTTTCACGTCGTTTGGTAGAAATCCACGCGCGCGTTCTGCCAAAAGCACCATTTGCATGCCTATCGTGTGGTTTTGCAGAAAACTGCGTCCGCGTCTACCAAAAGATGCATGCGCATGCTTAAAACGCGTTTTGGCACAAATCCATGTGCGGATGTTAAAAAGAGCAGCATCGGCATGCTTTTCACGTCGTTTGGTAGAAATCCACACGCGCGTTCTGCCAAAAGCACCATTTGCATGCATATCGTGTGGTTTTGCAGAAAACTGCGTCCGCGTCTACCAAAAGATGCATGTGCATGCTAAAAACGCGTTTTGGCACAAATCCATGTGCGGATGTTAAAAAGAGCAGCATCGGCATGCTTTTCACGTCGTTTGGTAGAAATCCACGCGCGCGTTCTGCCAAAAGCACCATTTGCATGCATATCGTGTGGTTTTGCAGAAAACTGCGTCCGCGTCTACCAAAAGATGCATGCGCATGCTTAAAACGCGTTTTGGCACAAATCCATGTGCGGGTGCTAAAAAGAGCAGCATCGGCATGCTTTTCACGTCGTTTGGTAGAAATCCACACGCGCGTTCTGCCAAAAGCACCATTTGCATGCATATCGTGTGGTTTTGCAGAAAACTGCGTCCGCGTCTACCAAAAGATGCATGCGCATGCTTAAAACGCGTTTTGGCACAAATCCATGTGCGGATGTTAAAAAGAGCAGCATCGGCATGCTTTTCACGTCGTTTGGTAGAAATCCACGCGCGCGTTCTGCCAAAACCACCATTTGCATGCATATCGTGTGGTTTTGCAGAAAACTGCGTCCGCATCTACCAAAAGATGCATGCGCATGCTTAAAACGCGTTTTGGCACAAATCCATGTGCGGGTGCTAAAAAGAGCAGCATCGGCATGCTTTTCACGTCGTTTGGTAGAAATCCACACGCGCGTTCTGCCAAAAGCACCATTTGCATGCATATCGTGTGGTTTTGCAGAAAACTGCGTCCGCGTCTACCAAAAGATGCATGTGCATGCTAAAAACGCGTTTTGGCACAAATCCATGTGCGGATGTTAAAAAGAGCAGCATCGGCATGCTTTTCACGTCGTTTGGTAGAAATCCACACGCGCGTTCTGCCAAAAGCACCATTTGCATGCATATCGTGTGGTTTTGCAGAAAACTGCGTCCGCGTCTACCAAAAGATGCATGCGCATGCTTAAAACGCGCTTTGGCACAAATCCATGTGCGGATGTTAAAAAGAGCAGCATCGGCATGCTTTTCACGTCGTTTGGTAGAAATCCACACGCGCGTTCTGCGAAAAGCACCATTTGCATGCATATCGTGTGGTTTTGCAGAAAACTGCGTCCGCGTCTACCAAAAGATGCATGCGCATGCTTAAAACGCGTTTTGGCACAAATCCATGTGCGGGTGCTAAAAAGAGCAGCATCGGCATGCTTTTCACGTCGTTTGGTAGAAATCCACGCGCGCGTTCTGCCAAAAGCACCATTTGCATGCATATCGTGTGGTTTTGCAGAAAACTGCGTCCGCGTCTACCAAAAGATGCATGCGCATGCTTAAAACGCGTTTTGGCACAAATCCATGTGCGGGTGCTAAAAAGAGCAGCATCGGCATGCTTTTCACGTCGTTTGGTAGAAATCCACGCGCGCGTTCTGCCAAAAGCACCATTTGCATGCCTATCGTGTGGTTTTGCAGAAAACTGCGTCCGCGTCTACCAAAAGATGCATGCGCATGCTTAAAACGCGCTTTGGCACAAATCCATGTGCGGATGTTAAAAAGAGCAGCATCGGCATGCTTTTCACGTCGTTTGGTAGAAATCCACGCGCGCGTTCTGCCAAAAGCACCATTTGCATGCATATCGTGTGGTTTTGCAGAAAACTGCGTCCGCGTCTACCAGAAGATGCATACGCATGCTTAAAACGTGTTTTGGCACAAATCCATGTGCGGATGTTAAAAAGAGCAGCATCGGCATGCTTTTCACGTCGTTTGGTAGAAATCCACGCGTGCGTTCTGCCAAAAGCACCATTTGCATGCCTATCGTGTGGTTTTGCAGAAAACTGCGTCCGCGTCTACCAAAAGATGCATGCGCATGCTTAAAACGCGTTTTGGCACAAATCCATGTGCGGATGTTAAAAAGAGCAGCATCGGCATGCTTTTCACGTCGTTTGGTAGAAATCCACACGCGCGTTCTGCCAAAAGCACCATTTGCATGCATATCGTGTGGTTTTGCAGAAAACTGCGTCCGCGTCTACCAAAAGATGCATGCGCATGCTTAAAACGCGTTTTGGCACAAATCCATGTGCGGGTGCTAAAAAGAGCAGCATCGGCATGCTTTTCACGTCGTTTGGTAGAAATCCACGCGCGCGTTCTGCCAAAACCACCATTTGCATGCATATCGTGTGGTTTTGCAGAAAACTGCGTCCGCATCTACCAAAAGATGCATGCGCATGCTTAAAACGCGTTTTGGCACAAATCCATGTGCGGGTGCTAAAAAGAGCAGCATCGGCATGCTTTTCACGTCGTTTGGTAGAAATCCACACGCGCGTTCTGCCAAAAGCACTATTTGCATGCATATCGTGTGGTTTTGCAGAAAACTGCGTCCGCGTCTACCAAAAGATGCATGTGCATGCTAAAAACGCGTTTTGGCACAAATCCATGTGCGGATGTTAAAAAGAGCAGCATCGGCATGCTTTTCACGTCGTTTGGTAGAAATCCACGCGTGCGTTCTGCCAAAAGCACCATTTGCATGCCTATCGTGTGGTTTTGCAGAAAACTGCGTCCGCGTCTACCAAAAGATGCATGCGCATGCTTAAAACGCGTTTTGGCACAAATCCATGTGCGGATGTTAAAAAGAGCAGCATCGGCATGCTTTTCACGTCGTTTGCTAGAAATCCACACGCGCGTTCTGCCAAAAGCACCATTTGCATGCATATCGTGTGGTTTTGCAGAAAACTGCGTCCGCGTCTACCAAAAGATGCATGCGCATGCTTAAAACGCGTTTTGGCACAAATCCATGTGCGGGTGCTAAAAAGAGCAGCATCGGCATGCTTTTCACGTCGTTTGGTAGAAATCCACACGCGCGTTCTGCCAAAAGCACCATTTGCATGCATATCGTGTGGTTTTGCAGAAAACTGCGTCCGCGTCTACCAAAAGATGCATGCGCATGCTTAAAACGCGTTTTGGCACAAATCCATGTGCGGGTGCTAAAAAGAGCAGCATCGGCATGCTTTTCACGTCGTTTGGTAGAAATCCACGCGCGCGTTCTGCCAAAAGCACCATTTGCATGCCTATCGTGTGGTTTTGCAGAAAACTGCGTCCGCGTCTACCAAAAGATGCATGCGCATGCTTAAAACGCGCTTTGGCACAAATCCATGTGCGGATGTTAAAAAGAGCAGCATCGGCATGCTTTTCACGTCGTTTGGTAGAAATCCACGCGCGCGTTCTGCCAAAAGCACCATTTGCATGCATATCGTGTGGTTTTGCAGAAAACTGCGTCCGCGTCTACCAAAAGATGCATGCGCATGCTTAAAACGCGTTTTGGCACAAATCCATGTGCGGGTGCTAAAAAGGGCAGCATCGGCATGCTTTTCACGTCGTTTGGTAGAAATCCACACGCGCGTTCTGCCAAAAGCACCATTTGCATGCATATCGTGTGGTTTTGCAGAAAACTGCGTCCGCGTCTACCAAAAGATGCATGTGCATGCTAAAAACGCGTTTTGGCACAAATCCATGTGCGGATGTTAAAAAGAGCAGCGTCGGCATGCTTTTCACGTCGTTTGGTAGAAATCCACACGCGCGTTCTGCCAAAAGCACCATTTGCATGCATATCGTGTGGTTTTGCAGAAAACTGCGTCCGCGTCTACCAAAAGATGCATGCGCATGCTTAAAACGCGCTTTGGCACAAATCCATGTGCGGATGTTAAAAAGAGCAGCATCGGCATGCTTTTCACGTCGTTTGGTAGAAATCCACACGCGCGTTCTTCCAAAAGCACCATTTGCATGCATATCGTGTGGTTTTGCAGAAAACTGCGTCCGCGTCTACCAAAAGATGCATGCGCATGCTTAAAACGCGTTTTGGCACAAATCCATGTGCGGATGTTAAAAAGAGCAGCATCGGCATGCTTTTCACGTCGTTTGGTAGAAATCCACGCGCGCGTTCTGCCAAAACCACCATTTGCATGCATATCGTGTGGTTTTGCAGAAAACTGCGTCCGCATCTACCAAAAGATGCATGCGCATGCTTAAAACGCGTTTTGGCACAAATCCATGTGCGGGTGCTAAAAAGAGCAGCATCGGCATGCTTTTCACGTCGTTTGGTAGAAATCCCCACGCGCGTTCTGCCAAAAGCACCATTTGCATGCATATCGTGTGGTTTTGCAGAAAACTGCGTCCGCGTCTACCAAAAGATGCATGTGCATGCTAAAAACGCGTTTAGGCACAAATCCATGTGCGGATGTTAAAAAGAGCAGCATCGGCATGCTTTTCACGTCGTTTGGTAGAAATCCACACGCGCGTTCTGCCAAAAGCACCATTTGCATGCATATCGTGTGGTTTTGCAGAAAACTGCGTCCGCGTCTACCAAAAGATGCATGCGCATGCTTAAAACGCGCTTTGGCACAAATCCATGTGCGGATGTTAAAAAGAGCAGCATCGGCATGCTTTTCACGTCGTTTGGTAGAAATCCACGCGCGCGTTCTGCCAAAAGCACCATTTGCATGCATATCGTGTGGTTTTGCAGAAAACTGCGTCCGCGTCTACCAAAAGATGCATGCGCATGCTTAAAACGCGTTTTGGCACAAATCCATGTGCGGGTGCTAAAAAGAGCAGCATCGGCATGCTTTTCACGTCGTTTGGTAGAAATCCACGCGCGCGTTCTGCCAAAAGCACCATTTGCATGCATATCGTGTGGTTTTGCAGAAAACTGCGTCCGCGTCTACCAAAAGATGCATGCGCATGCTTAAAACGCGTTTTGGCACAAATCCATGTGCGGGTGCTAAAAAGAGCAGCATCGGCATGCTTTTCACGTCGTTTGGTAGAAATCCACGCGCGCGTTCTGCCAAAAGCACCATTTGCATGCCTATCGTGTGGTTTTGCAGAAAACTGCGTCCGCGTCTACCAAAAGATGCATGCGCATGCTTAAAACGCGCTTTGGCACAAATCCATGTGCGGATGTTAAAAAGAGCAGCATCGGCATGCTTTTCACGTCGTTCGGTAGAAATCCACGCGCGCGTTCTGCCAAAAGCACCATTTGCATGCATATCGTGTGGTTTGGCAGAAAACTGCGTCCGCGTCTACCAAAAGATGCATGCGCATGCTTAAAACGCGTTTTGGCACAAATCCATGTGCGGATGTTAAAAAGAGCAGCATCGGCATGCTTTTCACGTCGTTTGGTAGAAATCCACACGCGCGTTCTGCCAAAAGCACCATTTGCATGCATATCGTGTGGTTTTGCAGAAAACTGCGTCCGCGTCTACCAAAAGATGCATGCGCATGCTTAAAACGCGTTTTGGCACAAATCCATGTGCGGGTGCTAAAAAGAGCAGCATCGGCATGCTTTTCACGTCGTTTGGTAGAAATCCACGCGCGCGTTCTGCCAAAACCACCATTTGCATGCATATCGTTTGGTTTTGCAGAAAACTGCGTCCGCATCTACCAAAAGATGCATGCGCATGCTTAAAACGCGTTTTGGCACAAATCCATGTGCGGATGTTAAAAAGAGCAGCATCGGCATGCTTTTCACGTCGTTTGGTAGAAATCCACACGCGCGTTCTGCCAAAAGCACCATTTGCATGCATATCGTGTGGTTTTGCAGAAAACTGCGTCTGCGTCTACCAAAAGATGCATGTGCATGCTAAAAACGCGTTTTGGCACAAATCCATGTGCGGATGTTAAAAAGAGCAGCATCGGCATGCTTTTCACGTCGTTTGGTAGAAATCCACGCGCGCGTTCTGCCAAAAGCACCATTTGCATTCCTATCGTGTGGTTTTGCAGAAAACTGCGTCCGCGTCTACCAAAAGATGCATGCGCATGCTTAAAACGCGTTTTGGCACAAATCCATGTGCGGGTGCTAAAAAGAGCAGCATCGGCATGCTTTTCACGTCGTTTGGTAGAAATCCACACGCGCGTTCTGCCAAAAGCACCATTTGCATGCATATCGTGTGGTTTTGCAGAAAACTGCGTCCGCGTCTACCAAAAGATGCATGTGCATGCTAAAAACGCGTTTTGGCACAAATCCATGTGCGGATGTTAAAAAGAGCAGCATCGGCATGCTTTTCACGTCGTTTGGTAGAAATCCACACGCGCGTTCTGCCAAAAGCACCATTTGCATGCATATCGTGTGGTTTTGCAGAAAACTGCGTCCGCGTCTACCAAAGATGCATGTGCATGCTAAAAACGCGTTTTGGCACAAATCCATGTGCGGATGTTAAAAAGAGCAGCATCGGCATGCTTTTCACGTCGTTTGGTAGAAATCCACGCGCGCGTTCTGCCAAAAGCACCATTTGCATGCATATCGTGTGGTTTTGCAGAAAACTGCGTCCGCGTCTACCAAAAGATGCATGCGCATGCTTAAAACGCGTTTTGGCACAAATCCATGTGCGGGTGCTAAAAAGAGCAGCATCGGCATGCTTTTCACGTCGTTTGGTAGAAATCCACACGCGCGTTCTGCCAAAAGCACCATTTGCATGCCTATCGTGTGGTTTTGCAGAAAACTGCGTCCGCGTCTACCAAAAGATGCATGTGCATGCTAAAAACGCGTTTTGGCACAAATCCATGTGCGGGTGTTAAAAAGAGCAGCATCGGCATGCTTTTCACGTCGTTTGGTAGAAATCCACGCGCGCGTTCTGCCAAAAGCACCATTTGCATGCATATCGTGTGGTTTTGCAGAAAACTGCGTCCGCGTCTACCAAAAGATGCATGTGCATGCTAAAAACGCGTTTTGGCACAAATCCATGTGCGGATGTTAAAAAGAGCAGCATCGGCATGCTTTTCACGTCGTTTGGTAGAAATCCACGCGCGCGTTCTGCCAAAAGCACCATTTGCATGCCTATCGTGTGGTTTTGCAGAAAACTGCGTCCGCGTCTACCAAAAGATGCATGCGCATGCTTAAAACGCGTTTTGGCACAAATCCATGTGCGGATGTTAAAAAGAGCAGCATCGGCATGCTTTTCACGTCGTTTGGTAGAAATCCACACGCGCGTTCTGCCAAAAGCACCATTTGCATGCATATCGTGTGGTTTTGCAGAAAACTGCGTCCGCGTCTACCAAAAGATGCATGCGCATGCTAAAACGCGTTTTGGCACAAATCCATGTGCGGATGTTAAAAAGAGCAGCATCGGCATGCTTTTCACGTCGTTTGGTAGAAATCCACACGTGCGTTCTGCCAAAAGCACCATTTGCATGCCTATCGTGTGGTTTTGCAGAAAACTGCGTCCGCGTCTACCAAAAGATGCATGCGCATGCTTAAAACGCGCTTTGGCACAAATCCATGTGCGGATGTTAAAAAGAGCAGCATCGGCATGCTTTTCACGTCGTTTGGTAGAAATCCACGCGCGCGTTCTGCCAAAAGCACCATTTGCATGCATATCGTGTGGTTTTGCAGAAAACTGCGTCCGCGTCTACCAAAAGATGCATGCGCATGCTTAAAACGCGTTTTGGCACAAATCCATGTGCGGGTGCTAAAAAGAGCAGCATCGGCATGCTTTTCACGTCGTTTGGTAGAAATCCACACGCGCGTTCTGCCAAAAGCACCATTTGCATGCCTATCGTGTGGTTTTGCAGAAAACTGCGTCCGCGTCTACCAAAAGATGCATGCGCATGCTTAAAACGCGCTTTGGCACAAATCCATGTGCGGATGTTAAAAAGAGCAGCATCGGCATGCTTTTCACGTCGTTTGGTAGAAATCCACACGCGCGTTCTGCCAAAAGCACCATTTGCATGCATATCGTGTGGTTTTGCAGAAAACTGCGTCCGCGTCTACCAAAAGATGCATGTGCATGCTAAAAACGCGTTTTGGCACAAATCCATGTGCGGATGTTAAAAAGAGCAGCATCGGCATGCTTTTCACGTCGTTTGGTAGAAATCCACACGCGCGTTCTGCCAAAAGCACCATTTGCATGCATATCGTGTGGTTTTGCAGAAAACTGCGTCTGCGTCTACCAAAAGATGCATGTGCATGCTAAAAACGCGTTTTGGCACAAATCCATGTGCGGATGTTAAAAAGAGCAGCATCGGCATGCTTTTCACGTCGTTTGGTAGAAATCCACGCGCGCGTTCTGCCAAAAGCACCATTTGCATTCCTATCGTGTGGTTTTGCAGAAAACTGCGTCCGCGTCTACCAAAAGATGCATGCGCATGCTTAAAACGCGTTTTGGCACAAATCCATGTGCGGGTGCTAAAAAGAGCAGCATCGGCATGCTTTTCACGTCGTTTGGTAGAAATCCACACGCGCGTTCTGCCAAAAGCACCATTTGCATGCATATCGTGTGGTTTTGCAGAAAACTGCGTCCGCGTCTACCAAAAGATGCATGTGCATGCTAAAAACGCGTTTTGGCACAAATCCATGTGCGGATGTTAAAAAGAGCAGCATCGGCATGCTTTTCACGTCGTTTGGTAGAAATCCACACGCGCGTTCTGCCAAAAGCACCATTTGCATGCATATCGTGTGGTTTTGCAGAAAACTGCGTCCGCGTCTACCAAAAGATGCATGTGCATGCTAAAAACGCGTTTTGGCACAAATCCATGTGCGGATGTTAAAAAGAGCAGCATCGGCATGCTTTTCACGTCGTTTGGTAGAAATCCACGCGCGCGTTCTGCCAAAAGCACCATTTGCATGCATATCGTGTGGTTTTGCAGAAAACTGCGTCCGCGTCTACCAAAAGATGCATGCGCATGCTTAAAACGCGTTTTGGCACAAATCCATGTGCGGGTGCTAAAAAGAGCAGCATCGGCATGCTTTTCACGTCGTTTGGTAGAAATCCACACGCGCGTTCTGCCAAAAGCACCATTTGCATGCCTATCGTGTGGTTTTGCAGAAAACTGCGTCCGCGTCTACCAAAAGATGCATGTGCATGCTAAAAACGCGTTTTGGCACAAATCCATGTGCGGGTGTTAAAAAGAGCAGCATCGGCATGCTTTTCACGTCGTTTGGTAGAAATCCACGCGCGCGTTCTGCCAAAAGCACCATTTGCATGCATATCGTGTGGTTTTGCAGAAAACTGCGTCCGCGTCTACCAAAAGATGCATGTGCATGCTAAAAACGCGTTTTGGCACAAATCCATGTGCGGATGTTAAAAAGAGCAGCATCGGCATGCTTTTCACGTCGTTTGGTAGAAATCCACGCGCGCGTTCTGCCAAAAGCACCATTTGCATGCCTATCGTGTGGTTTTGCAGAAAACTGCGTCCGCGTCTACCAAAAGATGCATGCGCATGCTTAAAACGCGTTTTGGCACAAATCCATGTGCGGATGTTAAAAAGAGCAGCATCGGCATGCTTTTCACGTCGTTTGGTAGAAATCCACGCGCGCGTTCTGCCAAAAGCACCATTGGCATGCCTATCGTGTGGTTTTGCAGAAAACTGCGTCCGCGTCTACCAAAAGATGCATGCGCATGCTTAAAACGCGCTTTGGCACAAATCCATGCGCGGATGTTAAAAAGAGCAGCATCGGCATGCTTTTCACGTCGTTTGGTAGAAATCCACGCGCGCGTTCTGCCAAAAGCACCATTTGCATGCCTATCGTGAGGTTTTGCAGAAAACTGCGTCCGCGTCTACCAAAAGATGCATGCGCATGCTTAAAACGCGCTTTGGCACAAATCCATGTGCGGATGTTAAAAAGAGCAGCATCGGCATGCCTTTCACGTCGTTTGGTAGAAATCCACGCGCGCGTTCTGCCAAAAGCACCATTTGCATGCATATCGTGTGGTTTTGCAGAAAACTGCGTCCGCGTCTACCAAAAGATGCATGCGCATGCTTAAAACGCGTTTTGGCACAAATCCATGTGCGGATGTTAAAAGAGCAGCATCGGCATGCTTTTCACGTCGTTTGGTAGAAATCCACACGCGCGTTCTGCCAAAAGCACCATTTGCATGCATATCGTGTGGTTTTGCAGAAAACTGCGTCCGCGTCTACCAAAAGATGCATGCGCATGCTTAAAACGCGCTTTGGCACAAATCCATGTGCGGATGTTAAAAAGAGCAGCATCGGCATGCTTTTCACGTCGTTTGGTAGAAATCCACACGCGCGTTCTGCCAAAAGCACCATTTGCATGCCTATCGTGTGGTTTTGCAGAAAACTGCGTCCGCGTCTACCAAAAGATGCATGCGCATGCTTAAAACGCGTTTTGGCACAAATCCATGTGCGGGTGCTAAAAAGAGCAGCATCGGCATGCTTTTCACGTCGTTTGGTAGAAATCCACACGCGCGTTCTGCCAAAAGCACCATTTGCATGCCTATCGTGTGGTTTTGCAGAAAACTGCGTCCGCGTCTACCAAAAGATGCATGCGCATGCTTAAAACGCGTTTTGGCACAAATCCATGTGCGGATGTTAAAAAGAGCAGCATCGGCATGCTTTTCACGTCGTTTGGTAGAAATCCACGCGCGCGTTCTGCCAAAAGCACCATTAGCATGCCTATCGTGTGGTTTTGCAGAAAACTGCGTCCGCGTCTACCAAAAGATGCATGCGCATGCTTAAACGCGCTTTGGCACAAATCCATGCGCGGATGTTAAAAAGAGCAGCATCGGCATGCTTTTCACGTCGTTTGGTAGAAATCCACACGCGCGTTCTGCCAAAAGCACCATTTGCATGCCTATCGTGAGGTTTTGCAGAAAACTGCGTCCGCGTCTACCAAAAGATGCATGCGCATGCTTAAAACGCGCTTTGGCACAAATCCATGTGCGGATGTTAAAAGAGCAGCATCGGCATGCTTTTCACGTCGTTTGGTAGAAATCCACGCGCGCGTTCTGCCAAAAGCACCATTTGCATGCATATCGTGTGGTTTTGCAGAAAACTGCGTCCGCGTCTACCAAAAGATGCATGCGCATGCTTAAAACGCGTTTTGGCACAAATCCATGTGCGGATGTTAAAAAGAGCAGCATCGGCATGCTTTTCACGTCGTTTGGTAGAAATCCACACGCGCGTTCTGCCAAAAGCACCATTTGCATGCATATCGTGTGGTTTTGCAGAAAACTGCGTCCGCGTCTACCAAAAGATGCATGCGCATGCTTAAAACGCGCTTTGGCACAAATCCATGTGCGGATGTTAAAAAGAGCAGCATCGGCATGCTTTTCACGTCGTTTGGTAGAAATCCACACGCGCGTTCTGCCAAAAGCACCATTTGCATGCCTATCGTGTGGTTTTGCAGAAAACTGCGTCCGCGTCTACCAAAAGATGCATGCGCATGCTTAAAACGCGCTTTGGCACAAATCCATGCGCGGATTTTAAAAAGAGCAGCATCGGCATGCTTTTCACGTCGTTTGGTAGAAATCCACACGCGCGTTCTGCCAAAAGCACCATTTGCATGCCTATCGTGTGGTTTTGCAGAAAACTGCGTCCGCGTCTACCAAAAGATGCATGTGCATGCTAAAAACGCGTTTTGGCACAAATCCATGTGCGGATGTTAAAAAGAGCAGCATCGGCATGCTTTTCACGTCGTTTGGTAGAAATCCACACGTGCGTTCTGCCAAAAGCACCATTTGCATGCCTATCGTGTGGTTTTGCAGAAAACTGCGTCCGCGTCTACCAAAAGATGCATGCGCATGCTAAAAACGCGCTTTGGCACAAATCCATGTGCGGATGTTAAAAAGAGCAGCATCGGCATGCTTTTCACGTCGTTTGGTAGAAATCCACGCGCGCGTTCTGCCAAAAGCACCATTTGCATGCATATCGTGTGGTTTTGCAGAAAACTGCGTCCGCGTCTACCAAAAGATGCATGCGCATGCTTAAAACGCGTTTTGGCACAAATCCATGTGCGGGTGCTAAAAAGAGCAGCATCGGCATGCTTTTCACGTCGTTTGGTAGAAATCCACACGCGCGTTCTGCCAAAAGCACCATTTGCATGCCTATCGTGTGGTTTTGCAGAAAACTGCGTCCGCGTCTACCAAAAGATGCATGCGCATGCTTAAAACGCGTTTTGGCACAAATCCATGTGCGGATGTTAAAAAGAGCAGCATCGGCATGCTTTTCACGTCGTTTGGTAGAAATCCACACGCGCGTTCTGCCAAAAGCACCATTTGCATGCATATCGTGTGGTTTTGCAGAAAACTGCGTCCGCGTCTACCAAAAGATGCATGTGCATGCTAAAAACGCGTTTTGGCACAAATCCATGTGCGGATGTTAAAAAGAGCAGCATCGGCATGCTTTTCACGTCGTTTGGTAGAAATCCACGAGCGCGTTCTGCCAAAAGCACCATTTGCATGCCTATCGTGTGGTTTTGCAGAAAACTGCGTCCGCGTCTACCAAAAGATGCATGCGCATGCTTAGAACGCGTTTTGGCACAAATCCATGTGCGGGTGCTAAAAAGAGCAGCATCGGCATGCTTTTCACGTCGTTTGGTAGAAATCCACACGCGCGTTCTGCCAAAAGCACCATTTGCATGCCTATCGTGTGGTTTTGCAGAAAACTGCGTCCGCGTCTACCAAAAGATGCATGCGCATGCTTAAAACGCGTTTTGGCACAAATCCATGTGCGGATGTTAAAAAGAGCAGCATCGGCATGCTTTTCACGTCGTTTGGTAGAAATCCACGCGCGCGTTCTGCGAAAAGCACCATTGGCATGCCTATCGTGTGGTTTTGCAGAAAACTGCGTCCGCGTCTACCAAAAGATGCATGCGCATGCTTAAAACGCGCTTTGGCACAAATCCATGCGCGGATGTTAAAAAGAGCAGCATCGGCATGCTTTTCACGTCGTTTGGTAGAAATCCACACGCGCGTTCTGCCAAAAGCACCATTTGCATGCCTATCGTGAGGTTTTGCAGAAAACTGCGTCCGCGTCTACCAAAAGATGCATGCGCATGCTTAAAACGCGCTTTGGCACAAATGCATGTGCGGATGTTAAAAAGAGCAGCATCGGCATGCTTTTCACGTCGTTTGGTAGAAATCCACGCGCGCGTTCTGCCAAAAGCACCATTTGCATGCATATCGTGTGGTTTTGCAGAAAACTGCGTCCGCGTCTACCAAAAGATGCATGCGCATGCTTAAAACGCGTTTTGGCACAAATCCATGTGCGGATGTTAAAAAGAGCAGCATCGGCATGCTTTTCACGTCGTTTGGTAGAAATCCACACGCGCGTTCTGCCAAAAGCACCATTTGCATGCATATCGTGTGGTTTTGCAGAAAACTGCGTCCGCGTCTACCAAAAGATGCATGCGCATGCTTAAAACGCGCTTTGGCACAAATCCATGTGCGGATGTTAAAAAGAGCAGCATCGGCATGCTTTTCACGTCGTTTGGTAGAAATCCACACGCGCGTTCTGCCAAAAGCACCATTTGCATGCCTATCGTGTGGTTTTGCAGAAAACTGCCTCCGCGTCTACCAAAAGATGCATGCGCATGCTTAAAACGCGCTTTGGCACAAATCCATGCGCGGATTTTAAAAAGAGCAGCATCGGCATGCTTTTCACGTCGTTTGGTAGAAATCCACACGCGCGTTCTGCCAAAAGCACCATTTGCATGCCTATCGTGTGGTTTTGCAGAAAACTGCGTCCGCGTCTACCAAAAGATGCATGCGCATGCTAAAAACGCGCTTTGGCACAAATCCATGTGCGGATGTTAAAAAGAGCAGCATCGGCATGCTTTTCACGTCGTTTGGTAGAAATCCACGCGCGCGTTCTGCCAAAAGCACCATTTGCATGCATATCGTGTGGTTTTGCAGAAAACTGCGTCCGCGTCTACCAAAAGATGCATGCGCATGCTTAAAACGCGTTTTGGCACAAATCCATGTGCGGGTGCTAAAAAGAGCAGCATCGGCATGCTTTTCACGTCGTTTGGTAGAAATCCACACGCGCGTTCTGCCAAAAGCACCATTTGCATGCCTATCGTGTGGTTTTGCAGAAAACTGCGTCCGCGTCTACCAAAAGATGCATGCGCATGCTTAAAACGCGTTTTGGCACAAATCCATGTGCGGATGTTAAAAAGAGCAGCATCGGCATGCTTTTCACGTCGTTTGGTAGAAATCCACACGCGCGTTCTGCCAAAAGCACCATTTGCATGCATATCGTGTGGTTTTGCAGAAAACTGCGTCCGCGTCTACCAAAAGATGCATGCGCATGCTAAAAACGCGTTTTGGCACAAATCCATGTGCGGATGTTAAAAAGAGCAGCATCGGCATGCTTTTCACGTCGTTTGGTAGAAATCCACACGTGCGTTCTGCCAAAAGCACCATTTGCATGCCTATCGTGTGGTTTTGCAGAAAACTGCGTCCGCGTCTACCAAAAGATGCATGCGCATGCTTAAAACGCGCTTTGGCACAAATCCATGTGCGGATGTTAAAAAGAGCAGCATCGGCATGCTTTTCACGTCGTTTGGTAGAAATCCACGCGCGCGTTCTGCCAAAAGCACCATTTGCATGCATATCGTGTGGTTTTGCAGAAAACTGCGTCCGCGTCTACCAAAAGATGCATGCGCATGCTTAAAACGCGTTTTGGCACAAATCCATGTGCGGGTGCTAAAAAGAGCAGCATCGGCATGCTTTTCACGTCGTTTGGTAGAAATCCACACGCGCGTTCTGCCAAAAGCACCATTTGCATGCCTATCGTGTGGTTTTGCAGAAAACTGCGTCCGCGTCTACCAAAAGATGCATGCGCATGCTTAAAACGCGCTTTGGCACAAATCCATGTGCGGATGTTAAAAAGAGCAGCATCGGCATGCTTTTCACGTCGTTTGGTAGAAATCCACACGCGCGTTCTGCCAAAAGCACCATTTGCATGCATATCGTGTGGTTTTGCAGAAAACTGCGTCCGCGTCTACCAAAAGATGCATGTGCATGCTAAAAACGCGTTTTGGCACAAATCCATGTGCGGATGTTAAAAAGAGCAGCATCGGCATGCTTTTCACGTCGTTTGGTAGAAATCCACACGCGCGTTCTGCCAAAAGCACCATTTGCATGCATATCGTGTGGTTTTGCAGAAAACTGCGTCCGCGTCTACCAAAAGATGCATGTGCATGCTAAAAACGCGTTTTGGCACAAATCCATGTGCGGATGTTAAAAAGAGCAGCATCGGCATGCTTTTCACGTC
Organism: Dermacentor variabilis; assembly: GCF_050947875.1. Lineage (NCBI taxonomy): Eukaryota > Metazoa > Arthropoda > Arachnida > Ixodida > Ixodidae > Dermacentor > Dermacentor variabilis. The sequence goes on from NW_027460359.1 coordinate 65,676, forward strand.
GTTTGGTAGAAATCCACGCGCGCGTTCTGCCAAAAGCACCATTTGCATGCCTATCGTGTGGTTTTGCAGAAAACTGCGTCCGCGTCTACCAAAAGATGCATGCGCATGCTTAAAACGCGTTTTGGCACAAATCCATGTGCGGGTGCTAAAAAGAGCAGCATCGGCATGCTTTTCACGTCGTTTGGTAGAAATCCACACGCGCGTTCTGCCAAAAGCACCATTTGCATGCCTATCGTGTGGTTTTGCAGAAAACTGCGTCCGCGTCTACCAAAAGATGCATGCGCATGCTTAAAACGCGTTTTGGCACAAATCCATGTGCGGATGTTAAAAAGAGCAGCATCGGCATGCTTTTCACGTCGTTTGGTACAAATCCACACGCGCGTTCTGCCAAAAGCACCATTTGCATGCATATCGTGTGGTTTTGCAGAAAACTGCGTCCGCGTCTACCAAAAGATGCATGTGCATGCTAAAAACGCGTTTTGGCACAAATCCATGTGCGGATGTTAAAAAGAGCAGCATCGGCATGCTTTTCACGTCGTTTGGTAGAAATCCACACGCGCGTTCTGCCAAAAGCACCATTTGCATGCATATCGTGTGGTTTTGCAGAAAACTGCGTCCGCGTCTACCAAAAGATGCATGTGCATGCTAAAAACGCGTTTTGGCACAAATCCATGTGCGGATGTTAAAAAGAGCAGCATCGGCATGCTTTTCACGTCGTTTGGTAGAAATCCACGCGCGCGTTCTGCCAAAAGCACCATTTGCATGCATATCGTGTGGTTTTGCAGAAAACTGCGTCCGCGTCTACCAAAAGATGCATGCGCATGCTTAAAACGCGTTTTGGCACAAATCCATGTGCGGGTGCTAAAAAGAGCAGCATCGGCATGCTTTTCACGTCGTTTGGTAGAAATCCACACGCGCGGTCTGCCAAAAGCACCATTTGCATGCCTATCGTGTGGTTTTGCAGAAAACTGCGTCCGCGTCTACCAAAAGATGCATGTGCATGCTAAAAACGCGTTTTGGCACAAATCCATGTGCGGGTGTTAAAAAGAGCAGCATCGGCATGCTTTTCACGTCGTTTGGTAGAAATCCACGCGCGCGTTCTGCCAAAAGCACCATTTGCATGCATATCGTGTGGTTTTGCAGAAAACTGCGTCCGCGTCTACCAAAAGATGCATGCGCATGCTTAAAACGCGTTTTGGCACAAATCCATGTGCGGGTGCTAAAAAGAGCAGCATCGGCATGCTTTTCACGTCGTTTGGTAGAAATCCACACGCGCGTTCTGCCAAAAGCACCATTTGCATGCCTATCGTGTGGTTTTGCAGAAAACTGCGTCCGCGTCTACCAAAAGATGCATGCGCATGCTAAAAACGCGTTTTGGCACAAATCCATGTGCGGATGTTAAAAAGAGCAGCATCGGCATGCTTTTCACGTCGTTTGGTAGAAATCCACACGTGCGTTCTGCCAAAAGCACCATTTGCATGCCTATCGTGTGGTTTTGCAGAAAACTGCGTCCGCGTCTACCAAAAGATGCATGCGCATGCTTAAAACGCGCTTTGGCACAAATCCATGTGCGGATGTTAAAAAGAGCAGCATCGGCATGCTTTTCACGTCGTTTGGTAGAAATCCACGCGCGCGTTCTGCCAAAAGCACCATTTGCATGCATATCGTGTGGTTTTGCAGAAAACTGCGTCCGCGTCTACCAAAAGATGCATGCGCATGCTTAAAACGCGTTTTGGCACAAATCCATGTGCGGGTGCTAAAAAGAGCAGCATCGGCATGCTTTTCACGTCGTTTGGTAGAAATCCACACGCGCGTTCTGCCAAAAGCACCATTTGCATGCCTATCGTGTGGTTTTGCAGAAAACTGCGTCCGCGTCTACCAAAAGATGCATGCGCATGCTTAAAACGCGCTTTGGCACAAATCCATGTGCGGATGTTAAAAAGAGCAGCATCGGCATGCTTTTCACGTCGTTTGGTAGAAATCCACACGCGCGTTCTGCCAAAAGCACCATTTGCATGCATATCGTGTGGTTTTGCAGAAAACTGCGTCCGCGTCTACCAAAAGATGCATGTGCATGCTAAAAACGCGTTTTGGCACAAATCCATGTGCGGATGTTAAAAAGAGCAGCATCGGCATGCTTTTCACGTCGTTTGGTAGAAATCCACACGCGCGTTCTGCCAAAAGCACCATTTGCATGCATATCGTGTGGTTTTGCAGAAAACTGCGTCCGCGTCTACCAAAAGATGCATGTGCATGCTAAAAACGCGTTTTGGCACAAATCCATGTGCGGATGTTAAAAAGAGCAGCATCGGCATGCTTTTCACGTCGTTTGGTAGAAATCCACGCGCGCGTTCTGCCAAAAGCACCATTTGCATGCCTATCGTGTGGTTTTGCAGAAAACTGCGTCCGCGTCTACCAAAAGATGCATGCGCATGCTTAAAACGCGTTTTGGCACAAATCCATGTGCGGGTGCTAAAAAGAGCAGCATCGGCATGCTTTTCACGTCGTTTGGTAGAAATCCACACGCGCGTTCTGCCAAAAGCACCATTTGCATGCCTATCGTGTGGTTTTGCAGAAAACTGCGTCCGCGTCTACCAAAAGATGCATGCGCATGCTTAAAACGCGTTTTGGCACAAATCCATGTGCGGATGTTAAAAAGAGCAGCATCGGCATGCTTTTCACGTCGTTTGGTAGAAATCCACACGCGCGTTCTGCCAAAAGCACCATTTGCATGCATATCGTGTGGTTTTGCAGAAAACTGCGTCCGCGTCTACCAAAAGATGCATGTGCATGCTAAAAACGCGTTTTGGCACAAATCCATGTGCGGATGTTAAAAAGAGCAGCATCGGCATGCTTTTCACGTCGTTTGGTAGAAATCCACACGCGCGTTCTGCCAAAAGCACCATTTGCATGCATATCGTGTGGTTTTGCAGAAAACTGCGTCCGCGTCTACCAAAAGATGCATGTGCATGCTAAAAACGCGTTTTGGCACAAATCCATGTGCGGATGTTAAAAAGAGCAGCATCGGCATGCTTTTCACGTCGTTTGGTAGAAATCCACGCGCGCGTTCTGCCAAAAGCACCATTTGCATGCATATCGTGTGGTTTTGCAGAAAACTGCGTCCGCGTCTACCAAAAGATGCATGCGCATGCTTAAAACGCGTTTTGGCACAAATCCATGTGCGGGTGCTAAAAAGAGCAGCATCGGCATGCTTTTCACGTCGTTTGGTAGAAATCCACACGCGCGTTCTGCCAAAAGCACCATTTGCATGCCTATCGTGTGGTTTTGCAGAAAACTGCGTCCGCGTCTACCAAAAGATGCATGTGCATGCTAAAAACGCGTTTTGGCACAAATCCATGTGCGGGTGTTAAAAAGAGCAGCATCGGCATGCTTTTCACGTCGTTTGGTAGAAATCCACGCGCGCGTTCTGCCAAAAGCACCATTTGCATGCATATCGTGTGGTTTTGCAGAAAACTGCGTCCGCGTCTACCAAAAGATGCATGCGCATGCTTAAAACGCGTTTTGGCACAAATCCATGTGCGGGTGCTAAAAAGAGCAGCATCGGCATGCTTTTCACGTCGTTTGGTAGAAATCCACACGCGCGTTCTGCCAAAAGCACCATTTGCATGCCTATCGTGTGGTTTTGCAGAAAACTGCGTCCGCGTCTACCAAAAGATGCATGCGCATGCTTAAAACGCGTTTTGGCACAAATCCATGTGCGGATGTTAAAAAGAGCAGCATCGGCATGCTTTTCACGTCGTTTGGTAGAAATCCACACGCGCGTTCTGCCAAAAGCACCATTTGCATGCATATCGTGTGGTTTTGCAGAAAACTGCGTCCGCGTCTACCAAAAGATGCATGTGCATGCTAAAAACGCGTTTTGGCACAAATCCATGTGCGGATGTTAAAAAGAGCAGCATCGGCATGCTTTTCACGTCGTTTGGTAGAAATCCACGCGCGCGTTCTGCCAAAAGCACCATTTGCATGCCTATCGTGTGGTTTTGCAGAAAACTGCGTCCGCGTCTACCAAAAGATGCATGCGCATGCTTAAAACGCGTTTTGGCACAAATCCATGTGCGGATGTTAAAAAGAGCAGCATCGGCATGCTTTTCACGTCGTTTGGTAGAAATCCACGCGCGCGTTCTGCCAAAAGCACCATTGGCATGCCTATCGTGTGGTTTTGCAGAAAACTGCGTCCGCGTCTACCAAAAGATGCATGCGCATGCTTAAAACGCGCTTTGGCACAAATCCATGCGCGGATGTTAAAAAGAGCAGCATCGGCATGCTTTTCACGTCGTTTGGTAGAAATCCACACGCGCGTTCTGCCAAAAGCACCATTTGCATGCCTATCGTGAGGTTTTGCAGAAAACTGCGTCCGCGTCTACCAAAAGATGCATGCGCATGCTTAAAACGCGCTTTGGCACAAATCCATGTGCGGATGTTAAAAAGAGCAGCATCGGCATGCTTTTCACGTCGTTTGGTAGAAATCCACGCGCGCGTTCTGCCAAAAGCACCATTTGCATGCATATCGTGTGGTTTTGCAGAAAACTGCGTCCGCGTCTACCAAAAGATGCATGCGCATGCTTAAACCGCGTTTTGGCACAAATCCATGTGCGGATGTTAAAAAGAGCAGCATCGGCATGCTTTTCACGTCGTTTGGTAGAAATCCACACGCGCGTTCTGCCAAAAGCACCATTTGCATGCATATCGTGTGGTTTTGCAGAAAACTGCGTCCGCGTCTACCAAAAGATGCATGCGCATGCTTAAAACGCGCTTTGGCACAAATCCATGTGCGGATGTTAAAAAGAGCAGCATCGGCATGCTTTTCACGTCGTTTGGTAGAAATCCACACGCGCGTTCTGCCAAAAGCACCATTTGCATGCCTATCGTGTGGTTTTGCAGAAAACTGCGTCCGCGTCTACCAAAAGATGCATGCGCATGCTTAAAACGCGCTTTGGCACAAATCCATGCGCGGATTTTAAAAAGAGCAGCATCGGCATGCTTTTCACGTCGTTTGGTAGAAATCCACATGCGCGTTCTGCCAAAAGCACCATTTGCATGCCTATCGTGTGGTTTTGCAGAAAACTGCGTCCGCGTCTACCAAAAGATGCATGCGCATGCTTAAAACGCGCTTTGGCACAAATCCATGTGCGGATGTTAAAAAGAGCAGCATCGGCATGCTTTTCACGTCGTTTGGTAGAAATCCACACGCGCGTTCTGCCAAAAGCACCATTTGCATGCCTATCGTGTGGTTTTGCAGAAAACTGCGTCCGCGTCTACCAAAAGATGCATGCGCATGCTTAAAACGCGTTTTGGCACAAATCCATGTGCGGGTGCTAAAAAGAGCAGCATCGGCATGCTTTTCACGTCGTTTGGTAGAAATCCACACGCGCGTTTTGCCAAAAGCACCATTTGCATGCCTATCGTGTGGTTTTGCAGAAAACTGCGTCCGCGTCTACCAAAAGATGCATGCGCATGCTTAAAACGCGTTTTGGCACAAATCCATGTGCGGATGTTAAAAAGAGCAGCATCGGCATGCTTTTCACGTCGTTTGGTAGAAATCCACACGCGCGTTCTGCCAAAAGCACCATTTGCATGCATATCGTGTGGTTTTGCAGAAAACTGCGTCCGCGTCTACCAAAAGATGCATGCGCATGCTAAAAACGCGTTTTGGCACAAATCCATGTGCGGATGTTAAAAAGAGCAGCATCGGCATGCTTTTCACGTCGTTTGGTAGAAATCCACGCGCGCGTTCTGCCAAAAGCACCATTTGCATGCATATCGTGTGGTTTTGCAGAAAACTGCGTCCGCGTCTACCAAAAGATGCATGCGCATGCTTAAAACGCGTTTTGGCACAAATCCATGTGCGGGTGCTAAAAAGAGCAGCATCGGCATGCTTTTCACGTCGTTTGGTAGAAATCCACACGCGCGTTCTGCCAAAAGCACCATTTGCATGCCTATCGTGTGGTTTTGCAGAAAACTGCGTCCGCGTCTACCAAAAGATGCATGCGCATGCTAAAAACGCGCTTTGGCACAAATCCATGTGCGGATGTTAAAAAGAGCAGCATCGGCATGCTTTTCACGTCGTTTGGTAGAAATCCACGCGCGCGTTCTGCCAAAAGCACCATTTGCATGCATATCGTGTGGTTTTGCAGAAAACTGCGTCCGCGTCTACCAAAAGATGCATGCGCATGCTTAAAACGCGTTTTGGCACAAATCCATGTGCGGGTGCTAAAAAGAGCAGCATCGGCATGCTTTTCACGTCGTTTGGTAGAAATCCACACGCGCGTTCTGCCAAAAGCACCATTTGCATGCCTATCGTGTGGTTTTGCAGAAAACTGCGTCCGCGTCTACCAAAAGATGCATGCGCATGCTTAAAACGCGTTTTGGCACAAATCCATGTGCGGATGGTAAAAAGAGCAGCATCGGCATGCTTTTCACGTCGTTTGGTAGAAATCCACACGCGCGTTCTGCCAAAAGCACCATTTGCATGCATATCGTGTGGTTTTGCAGAAAACTGCGTCCGCGTCTACCAAAAGATGCATGCGCATGCTAAAAACGCGTTTTGGCACAAATCCATGTGCGGATGTTAAAAAGAGCAGCATCGGCATGCTTTTCACGTCGTTTGGTAGAAATCCACACGTGCGTTCTGCCAAAAGCACCATTTGCATGCCTATCGTGTGGTTTTGCAGAAAACTGCGTCCGCGTCTACCAAAAGATGCATGCGCATGCTTAAAACGCGCTTTGGCACAAATCCATGTGCGGATGTTAAAAAGAGCAGCATCGGCATGCTTTTCACGTCGTTTGGTAGAAATCCACGCGCGCGTTCTGCCAAAAGCACCATTTGCATGCATATCGTGTGGTTTTGCAGAAAACTGCGTCCGCGTCTACCAAAAGATGCATGCGCATGCTTAAAACGCGTTTTGGCACAAATCCATGTGCGGGTGCTAAAAAGAGCAGCATCGGCATGCTTTTCACGTCGTTTGGTAGAAATCCACACGCGCGTTCTGCCAAAAGCACCATTTGCATGCCTATCGTGTGGTTTTGCAGAAAACTGCGTCCGCGTCTACCAAAAGATGCATGCGCATGCTTAAAACGCGCTTTGGCACAAATCCATGTGCGGATGTTAAAAAGAGCAGCATCGGCATGCTTTTCACGTCGTTTGGTAGAAATCCACACGCGCGTTCTGCCAAAAGCACCATTTGCATGCATATCGTGTGGTTTTGCAGAAAACTGCGTCCGCGTCTACCAAAAGATGCATGTGCATGCTAAAAACGCGTTTTGGCACAAATCCATGTGCGGATGTTAAAAAGAGCAGCATCGGCATGCTTTTCACGTCGTTTGGTAGAAATCCACACGCGCGTTCTGCCAAAAGCACCATTTGCATGCATATCGTATGGTTTTGCAGAAAACTGCGTCCGCGTCTACCAAAAGATGCATGTGCATGCTAAAAACGCGTTTTGGCACAAATCCATGTGCGGATGTTAAAAAGAGCAGCATCGGCATGCTTTTCACGTCGTTTGGTAGAAATCCACGCGCGCGTTCTGCCAAAAGCACCATTTGCATGCCTATCGTGTGGTTTTGCAGAAAACTGCGTCCGCGTCTACCAAAAGATGCATGCGCATGCTTAAAACGCGTTTTGGCACAAATCCATGTGCGGGTGCTAAAAAGAGCAGCATCGGCATGCTTTTCACGTCGTTTGGTAGAAATCCACACGCGCGTTCTGCCAAAAGCACCATTTGCATGCCTATCGTGTGGTTTTGCAGAAAACTGCGTCCGCGTCTACCAAAAGATGCATGCGCATGCTTAAAACGCGTTTTGGCACAAATCCATGTGCGGATGTTAAAAAGAGCAGCATCGGCATGCTTTTCACGTCGTTTGGTAGAAATCCACACGCGCGTTCTGCCAAAAGCACCATTTGCATGCATATCGTGTGGTTTTGCAGAAAACTGCGTCCGCGTCTACCAAAAGATGCATGTGCATGCTAAAAACGCGTTTTGGCACAAATCCATGTGCGGATGTTAAAAAGAGCAGCATCGGCATGCTTTTCACGTCGTTTGGTAGAAATCCACACGCGCGTTCTGCTAAAAGCACCATTTGCATGCATATCGTGTGGTTTTGCAGAAAACTGCGTCCGCGTCTACCAAAAGATGCATGTGCATGCTAAAAACGCGTTTTGGCACAAATCCATGTGCGGATGTTAAAAAGAGCAGCATCGGCATGCTTTTCACGTCGTTTGGTAGAAATCCACACGCGCGTTCTGCCAAAAGCACCATTTGCATGCATATCGTGTGGTTTTGCAGAAAACTGCGTCCGCGTCTACCAAAAGATGCATGCGCATGCTTAAAACGCGTTTTGGCACAAATCCATGTGCGGGTGCTAAAAAGAGCAGCATCGGCATGCTTTTCACGTCGTTTGGTAGAAATCCACACGCGCGTTCTGCCAAAAGCACCATTTGCATGCCTATCGTGTGGTTTTGCAGAAAACTGCGTCCGCGTCTACCAAAAGATGCATGCGCATGCTTAAAACGCGTTTTGGCACAAATCCATGTGCGGATGTTAAAAAGAGCAGCATCGGCATGCTTTTCACGTCGTTTGGTAGAAATCCACACGCGCGTTCTGCCAAAAGCACCATTTGCATGCATATCGTGTGGTTTTGCAGAAAACTGCGTCCGCGTCTACCAAAAGATGCATGTGCATGCTAAAAACGCGTTTTGGCACAAATCCATGTGCGGATGTTAAAAAGAGCAGCATCGGCATGCTTTTCACGTCGTTTGGTAGAAATCAACGCGCGCGTTCTGCCAAAAGCACCATTTGCATGCCTATCGTGTGGTTTTGCAGAAAACTGCGTCCGCGTCTACCAAAAGATGCATGCGCATGCTTAAAACGCGTTTTGGCACAAATCCATGTGCGGATGTTAAAAAGAGCAGCATCGGCATGCTTTTCACGTCGTTTGGTAGAAATCCACGCGCGCGTTCTGCCAAAAGCACCATTGGCATGCCTATCGTGTGGTTTTGCAGAAAACTGCGTCCGCGTCTACCAAAAGATGCATGCGCATGCTTAAAACGCGCTTTGGCACAAATCCATGCGCGGATGTTAAAAAGAGCAGCATCGGCATGCTTTTCACGTCGTTTGGTAGAAATCCACACGCGCGTTCTGCCAAAAGCACCATTTGCATGCCTATCGTGAGGTTTTGCAGAAAACTGCGTCCGCGTCTACCAAAAGATGCATGCGCATGCTTAAAACGCGCTTTGGCACAAATCCATGTGCGGATGTTAAAAAGAGCAGCATCGGCATGCTTTTCACGTCGTTTGGTAGAAATCCACGCGCGCGTTCTGCCAAAAGCACCATTTGCATGCATATCGTGTGGTTTTGCAGAAAACTGCGTCCGCGTCTACCAAAAGATGCATGCGCATGCTTAAACCGCGTTTTGGCACAAATCCATGTGCGGATGTTAAAAAGAGCAGCATCGGCATGCTTTTCACGTCGTTTGGTAGAAATCCACACGCGCGTTCTGCCAAAAGCACCATTTGCATGCATATCGTGTGGTTTTGCAGAAAACTGCGTCCGCGTCTACCAAAAGATGCATGCGCATGCTTAAAACGCGCTTTGGCACAAATCCATGTGCGGATGTTAAAAAGAGCAGCATCGGCATGCTTTTCACGTCGTTTGGTAGAAATCCACACGCGCGTTCTGCCAAAAGCACCATTTGCATGCCTATCGTGTGGTTTTGCAGAAAACTGCGTCCGCGTCTACCAAAAGATGCATGCGCATGCTTAAAACGCGCTTTGGCACAAATCCATGCGCGGATTTTAAAAAGAGCAGCATCGGCATGCTTTTCACGTCGTTTGGTAGAAATCCACACGCGCGTTCTGCCAAAAGCACCATTTGCATGCCTATCGTGTGGTTTTGCAGAAAACTGCGTCCGCGTCTACCAAAAGATGCATGCGCATGCTTAAAACGCGCTTTGGCACAAATCCATGTGCGGATGTTAAAAAGAGCAGCATCGGCATGCTTTTCACGTCGTTTGGTAGAAATCCACGCGCGCGTTCTGCCAAAAGCACCATTTGCATGCCTATCTGGTGGTTTTGCAGAAAACTGCGTCCGCGTCTACCAAAAGATGCATGCGCATGCTTAAAACGCGTTTTGGCACAAATCCATGTGCGGGTGCTAAAAAGAGCAGCATCGGCATGCTTTTCACGTCGTTTGGTAGAAATCCACACGCGCGTTTTGCCAAAAGCACCATTTGCATGCCTATCGTGTGGTTTTGCAGAAAACTGCGTCCGCGTCTACCAAAAGATGCATGCGCATGCTTAAAACGCGTTTTGGCACAAATCCATGTGCGGATGTTAAAAAGAGCAGCATCGGCATGCTTTTCACGTCGTTTGGTAGAAATCCACACGCGCGTTCTGCCAAAAGCACCATTTGCATGCAGATCGTGTGGTTTTGCAGAAAACTGCGTCCGCGTCTACCAAAAGATGCATGCGCATGCTAAAAACGCGTTTTGGCACAAATCCATGTGCGGATGTTAAAAAGAGCAGCATCGGCATGCTTTTCACGTCGTTTGGTAGAAATCCACGCGCGCGTTCTGCCAAAAGCACCATTTGCATGCATATCGTGTGGTTTTGCAGAAAACTGCGTCCGCGTCTACCAAAAGATGCATGCGCATGCTTAAAACGCGTTTTGGCACAAATCCATGTGCGGGTGCTAAAAAGAGCAGCATCGGCATGCTTTTCACGTCGTTTGGTAGAAATCCACACGCGCGTTCTGCCAAAAGCACCATTTGCATGCCTATCGTGTGGTTTTGCAGAAAACTGCGTCCGCGTCTACCAAAAGATGCATGCGCATGCTAAAAACGCGCTTTGGCACAAATCCATGTGCGGATGTTAAAAAGAGCAGCATCGGCATGCTTTTCACGTCGTTTGGTAGAAATCCACGCGCGCGTTCTGCCAAAAGCACCATTTGCATGCATATCGTGTGGTTTTGCAGAAAACTGCGTCCGCGTCTACCAAAAGATGCATGCGCATGCTTAAAACGCGTTTTGGCACAAATCCATGTGCGGGTGCTAAAAAGAGCAGCATCGGCATGCTTTTCACGTCGTTTGGTAGAAATCCACACGCGCGTTCTGCCAAAAGCACCATTTGCATGCCTATCGTGTGGTTTTGCAGAAAACTGCGTCCGCGTCTACCAAAAGATGCATGCGCATGCTTAAAACGCGTTTTGGCACAAATCCATGTGCGGATGTTAAAAAGAGCAGCATCGGCATGCTTTTCACGTCGTTTGGTAGAAATCCACACGCGCGTTCTGCCAAAAGCACCATTTGCATGCATATCGTGTGGTTTTGCAGAAAACTGCGTCCGCGTCTACCAAAAGATGCATGCGCATGCTAAAAACGCGTTTTGGCACAAATCCATGTGCGGATGTTAAAAAGAGCAGCATCGGCATGCTTTTCACGTCGTTTGGTAGAAATCCACACGTGCGTTCTGCCAAAAGCACCATTTGCATGCCTATCGTGTGGTTTTGCAGAAAACTGCGTCCGCGTCTACCAAAAGATGCATGCGCATGCTTAAAACGCGCTTTGGCACAAATCCATGTGCGGATGTTAAAAAGAGCAGCATCGGCATGCTTTTCACGTCGTTTGGTAGAAATCCACGCGCGCGCTCTGCCAAAAGCACCATTTGCATGCATATCGTGTGGTTTTGCAGAAAACTGCGTCCGCGTCTACCAAAAGATGCATGCGCATGCTTAAAACGCGTTTTGGCACAAATCCATGTGCGGGTGCTAAAAAGAGCAGCATCGGCATGCTTTTCACGTCGTTTGGTAGAAATCCACACGCGCGTTCTGCCAAAAGCACCATTTGCATGCCTATCGTGTGGTTTTGCAGAAAACTGCGTCCGCGTCTACCAAAAGATGCATGCGCATGCTTAAAACGCGCTTTGGCACAAATCCATGTGCGGATGTTAAAAAGAGCAGCATCGGCATGCTTTTCACGTCGTTTGGTAGAAATCCACACGCGCGTTCTGCCAAAAGCACCATTTGCATGCATATCGTGTGGTTTTGCAGAAAACTGCGTCCGCGTCTACCAAAAGATGCATGTGCATGCTAAAAACGCGTTTTGGCACAAATCCATGTGCGGATGTTAAAAAGAGCAGCATCGGCATGCTTTTCACGTCGTTTGGTAGAAATCCACACGCGCGTTCTGCCAAAAGCACCATTTGCATGCATATCGTGTGGTTTTGCAGAAAACTGCGTCCGCGTCTACCAAAAGATGCATGTGCATGCTAAAAACGCGTTTTGGCACAAATCCATGTGCGGATGTTAAAAAGAGCAGCATCGGCATGCTTTTCACGTCGTTTGGTAGAAATCCACCCGCGCGTTCTGCCAAAAGCACCATTTGCATGCCTATCGTGTGGTTTTGCAGAAAACTGCGTCCGCGTCTACCAAAAGATGCATGCGCATGCTTAAAACGCGTTTTGGCACAAATCCATGTGCGGGTGCTAAAAAGAGCAGCATCGGCATGCTTTTCACGTCGTTTGGTAGAAATCCACACGCGCGTTCTGCCAAAAGCACCATTTGCATGCCTATCGTGTGGTTTTGCAGAAAACTGCGTCCGCGTCTACCAAAAGATGCATGCGCATGCTTAAAACGCGTTTTGGCACAAATCCATGTGCGGATGTTAAAAAGAGCAGCATCGGCATGCTTTTCACGTCGTTTGGTAGAAATCCACACGCGCGTTCTGCCAAAAGCACCATTTGCATGCATATCGTGTGGTTTTGCAGAAAACTGCGTCCGCGTCTACCAAAAGATGCATGTGCATGCTAAAAACGCGTTTTGGCACAAATCCATGTGCGGATGTTAAAAAGAGCAGCATCGGCATGCTTTTCACGTCGTTTGGTAGAAATCCACAAGCGCGTTCTGCCAAAAGCACCATTTGCATGCATATCGTGTGGTTTTGCAGAAAACTGCGTCCGCGTCTACCAAAAGATGCATGTGCATGCTAAAAACGCGTTTTGGCACAAATCCATGTGCGGATGTTAAAAAGAGCAGCATCGGCATGCTTTTCACGTCGTTTGGTAGAAATCCACACGCGCGTTCTGCCAAAAGCACCATTTGCATGCATATCGTGTGGTTTTGCAGAAAACTGCGTCCGCGTCTACCAAAAGATGCATGCGCATGCTTAAAACGCGTTTTGGCACAAATCCATGTGCGGGTGCTAAAAAGAGCAGCATCGGCATGCTTTTCACGTCGTTTGGTATAAATCCACACGCGCGTTCTGCCAAAAGCACCATTTGCATGCCTATCGTGTGGTTTTGCAGAAAACTGCGTCCGCGTCTACCAAAAGATGCATGCGCATGCTAAAAACGCGTTTTGGCACAAATCCATGTGCGGATGTTAAAAAGAGCAGCATCGGCATGCTTTTCACGTCGTTTGGTAGAAATCCACACGTGCGTTCTGCCAAAAGCACCATTTGCATGCCTATCGTGTGGTTTTGCAGAAAACTGCGTCCGCGTCTACCAAAAGATGCATGCGCATGCTTAAAACGCGCTTTGGCACAAATCCATGTGCGGATGTTAAAAAGAGCAGCATCGGCATGCTTTTCACGTCGTTTGGTAGAAATCCACGCGCGCGTTCTGCCAAAAGCACCATTTGCATGCATATCGTGTGGTTTTGCAGAAAACTGCGTCCGCGTCTACCAAAAGATGCATGCGCATGCTTAAAACGCGTTTTGGCACAAATCCATGTGCGGGTGCTAAAAAGAGCAGCATCGGCATGCTTTTCACGTCGTTTGGTAGAAATCCACACGCGCGTTCTGCCAAAAGCACCATTTGCATGCCTATCGTGTGGTTTTGCAGAAAACTGCGTCCGCGTCTACCAAAAGATGCATGCGCATGCTTAAAACGCGCTTTGGCACAAATCCATGTGCGGATGTTAAAAAGAGCAGCATCGGCATGCTTTTCACGTCGTTTGGTAGAAATCCACACGCGCGTTCTGCCAAAAGCACCATTTGCATGCATATCGTGTGGTTTTGCAGAAAACTGCGTCCGCGTCTACCAAAAGATGCATGTGCATGCTAAAAACGCGTTTTGGCACAAATCCATGTGCGGATGTTAAAAAGAGCAGCATCGGCATGCTTTTCACGTCGTTTGGTAGAAATCCACACGTGCGTTCTGCCAAAAGCACCATTTGCATGCCTATCGTGTGGTTTTGCAGAAAACTGCGTCCGCGTCTACCAAAAGATGCATGCGCATGCTTAAAACGCGCTTTGGCACAAATCCATGTGCGGATGTTAAAAAGAGCAGCATCGGCATGCTTTTCACGTCGTTTGGTAGAAATCCACGCGCGCGTTCTGCCAAAAGCACCATTTGTATGCATATATGCATATCGTGTGGTTTTGCAGAAAACTGCGTCCGCGTCTACCAAAAGATGCATGCGCATGCTTAAAACGCGTTTTGGCACAAATCCATGTGCGGGTGCTAAAAAGAGCAGCATCGGCATGCTTTTCACGTCGTTTGGTAGAAATCCACACGCGCGTTCTGCCAAAAGCACCATTTGCATGCCTATCGTGTGGTTTTGCAGAAAACTGCGTCCGCGTCTACCAAAAGATGCATGCGCATGCTTAAAACGCGCTTTGGCACAAATCCATGTGCGGATGTTAAAAAGAGCAGCATCGGCATGCTTTTCACGTCGTTTGGTAGAAATCCACACGCGCGTTCTGCCAAAAGCACCATTTGCATGCATATCGTGTGGTTTTGCAGAAAACTGCGTCCGCGTCTACCAAAAGATGCATGTGCATGCTAAAAACGCGTTTTGGCACAAATCCATGTGCGGATGTTAAAAAGAGCAGCATCGGCATGCTTTTCACGTCGTTTGGTAGAAATCCACACGCGCGTTCTGCCAAAAGCACCATTTGCATGCATATCGTGTGGTTTTGCAGAAAACTGCGTCCGCGTCTACCAAAAGATGCATGTGCATGCTAAAAACGCGTTTTGGCACAAATCCATGTGCGGATGTTAAAAAGAGCAGCATCGGCATGCTTTTCACGTCGTTTGGTAGAAATCCACGCGCGCGTTCTGCCAAAAGCACCATTTGCATGCCTATCGTGTGGTTTTGCAGAAAACTGCGTCCGCGTCTACCAAAAGATGCATGCGCATGCTTAAAACGCGTTTTGGCACAAATCCATGTGCGGGTGCTAAAAAGAGCAGCATCGGCATGCTTTTCACGTCGTTTGGTAGAAATCCACACGCGCGTTCTGCCAAAAGCACCATTTGCATGCCTATCGTGTGGTTTTGCAGAAAACTGCGTCCGCGTCTACCAAAAGATGCATGCGCATGCTTAAAACGCGTTTTGGCACAAATCCATGTGCGGATGTTAAAAAGAGCAGCATCGGCATGCTTTTCACGTCGTTTGGTAGAAATCCACACGCGCGTTCTGCCAAAAGCACCATTTGCATGCATATCGTGTGGTTTTGCAGAAAACTGCGTCCGCGTCTACCAAAAGATGCATGTGCATGCTAAAAACGCGTTTTGGCACAAATCCATGTGCGGATGTTAAAAAGAGCAGCATCGGCATGCTTTTCACGTCGTTTGGTAGAAATCCACACGCGCGTTCTGCCAAAAGCACCATTTGCATGCATATCGTGTGGTTTTGCAGAAAACTGCGTCCGCGTCTACCAAAAGATGCATGTGCTTGCTAAAAACGCGTTTTGGCACAAATCCATGTGCGGATGTTAAAAAGAGCAGCATCGGCATGCTTTTCACGTCGTTTGGTAGAAATCCACACGCGCGTTCTGCCAAAAGCACCATTTGCATGCCTATCGTGTGGTTTTGCAGAAAACTGCGTCCGCGTCTACCAAAAGATGCATGCGCATGCTTAAAACGCGTTTTGGCACAAATCCATGTGCGGATGTTAAAAAGAGCAGCATCGGCATGCTTTTCACGTCGTTTGGTAGAAATCCACACGCGCGTTCTGCCAAAAGCACCATTTGCATGCATATCGTGTGGTTTTGCAGAAAACTGCGTCCGCGTCTACCAAAAGATGCATGCGCATGCTTAAAACGCGCTTTGGCACAAATCCATGTGCGGATGTTAAAAAGAGCAGCATCGGCATGCTTTTCACGTCGTTTGGTAGAAATCCACACGCGCGTTCTGCCAAAAGCACCATTTGCATGCCTATCGTGTGGTTTTGCAGAAAACTGCGTCCGCGTCTACCAAAAGATGCATGCGCATGCTTAAAACGCGCTTTGGCACAAATCCATGTGCGGATGTTAAAAAGAGCAGCATCGGCATGCTTTTCACGTCGTTTGGTAGAAATCCACGCGCGCGTTCTGCCAAAAGCACCATTTGCATGCATATCGTGTGGTTTTGCAGAAAACTGCGTCCGCGTCTACCAAAAGATGCATGCGCATGCTTAAAACGCGTTTTGGCACAAATCCATGTGCGGGTGCTAAAAAGAGCAGCATCGGCATGCTTTTCACATCGTTTGGTAGAAATCCACACGCGCGTTCTGCCAAAAGCACCATTTGCATGCCTATCGTGTGGTTTTGCAGAAAACTGCGTCCGCGTCTACCAAAAGATGCATGCGCATGCTTAAAACGCGCTTTGGCACAAATCCATGTGCGGATGTTAAAAAGAGCAGCATCGGCATGCTTTTCACGTCGTTTGGTAGAAATGCACACGCGCGTTCTGCCAAAAGCACCATTTGCATGCATATCGTGTGGTTTTGCAGAAAACTG
The DNA here is from genome assembly GCF_050947875.1 of Dermacentor variabilis. Lineage (NCBI taxonomy): Eukaryota > Metazoa > Arthropoda > Arachnida > Ixodida > Ixodidae > Dermacentor > Dermacentor variabilis. The sequence continues at coordinate 82,407 of NW_027460359.1, forward strand.
CGTCCGCGTCTACCAAAAGATGCATGTGCATGCTAAAAACGCGTTTTGGCACAAATCCATGTGCGGATGTTAAAAAGAGCAGCATCGGCATGCTTTTCACGTCGTTTGGTAGAAATCCACGCGCGCGTTCTGCCAAAAGCACCATTAGCATGCATATCGTGTGGTTTTGCAGAAAACTGCGTCCGCGTCTACCAAAAGATGCATGCGCATGCTTAAAACGCGTATTGGCACAAATCCATGTGCGGGTGCTAAAAAGAGCAGCATCGGCATGCTTTTCACGTCGTTTGGTAGAAATCCACACGCGCGTTCTGCCAAAAGCACCATTTGCATGCATATCGTGTGGTTTTGCAGAAAACTGCGTCCGCGTCTACCAAAAGATGCATGTGCATGCTAAAAACGCGTTTTGGCACAAATCCATGTGCGGATGTTAAAAAGAGCAGCATCGGCATGCTTTTCACGTCGTTTGGTAGAAATCCACACGCGCGTTCTGCCAAAAGCACCATTTGCATGCATATCGTGTGGTTTTGCAGAAAACTGCGTCCGCGTCTACCAAAAGATGCATGTGCATGCTAAAAACGCGTTTTGGCACAAATCCATGTGCGGATGTTAAAAAGAGCAGCATCGGCATGCTTTTCACGTCGTTTGGTAGAAATCCACGCGCGCGTTCTGCCAAAAGCACCATTTGCATGCATATCGTGTGGTTTTGCAGAAAACTGCGTCCGCGTCTACCAAAAGATGCATGCGCATGCTTAAAACGCGTTTTGGCACAAATCCATGTGCGGGTGCTAAAAAGAGCAGCATCGGCATGCTTTTCACGTCGTTTGGTAGAAATCCACACGCGCGTTCTGCCAAAAGCACCATTTGCATGCCTATCGTGTGGTTTTGCAGAAAACTGCGTCCGCGTCTAACAAAGGATGCATGCGCATGCTTAAAACGCGCTTTGGCACAAATCCATGTGCGGATGTTAAAAAGAGCAGCATCGGCATGCTTTTCACGTCGTTTGGTAGAAATCCACACGCGCGTTCTGCCAAAAGCACCATTTGCATGCATATCGTGTGGTTTTGCAGAAAACTGCGTCCGCGTCTACCAAAAGATGCATGTGCATGCTAAAAACGCGTTTTGGCACAAATCCATGTGCGGATGTTAAAAAGAGCAGCATCGGCATGCTTTTCACGTCGTTTGGTAGAAATCCACACGCGCGTTCTGCCAAAAGCACCATTTGCATGCATATCGTGTGGTTTTGCAGAAAACTGCGTCCGCGTCTACCAAAAGATGCATGTGCATGCTAAAAACGCGTTTTGGCACAAATCCATGTGCGGATGTTAAAAAGAGCAGCATCGGCATGCTTTTCACGTCGTTTGGTAGAAATCCACGCGCGCGTTCTGCCAAAAGCACCATTTGCATGCATATCGTGGGGTTTTGCAGAAAACTGCGTCCGCGTCTACCAAAAGATGCATGCGCATGCTTAAAACGCGTTTTGGCACAAATCCATGTGCGGGTGCTAAAAAGAGCAGCATCGGCATGCTTTTCACGTCGTTTGGTAGAAATCCACACGGGCGTTCTGCAAAAGCACCATTTGCATGCATATCGTGTGGTTTTGCAGAAAACTGCGTCCGCGTCTACCAAAAGATGCATGTGCATGCTAAAAACGCGTTTTGGCACAAATCCATGTGCGGATGTTAAAAAGAGCAGCATCGGCATGCTTTTCACGTCGTTTGGTAGAAATCCACACGCGCGTTCTGCCAAAAGCACCATTTGCATGCATATCGTGTGGTTTTGCAGAAAACTGCGTCCGCGTCTACCAAAAGATGCATGTGCATGCTAAAAACGCGTTTTGGCACAAATCCATGTGCGGATGTTAAAAAGAGCAGCATCGGCATGCTTTTCACGTCGTTTGGTTGAAATCCACGCGCGCGTTCTGCCAAAAGCACCATTTGCATGCATATCGTGTGGTCTTGCAGAAAACTGCGTCCGCGTCTACCAAAAGATGCATGCGCATGCTTAAAACGCGTTTTGGCACAAATCCATGTGCGGGTGCTAAAAAGAGCAGCATCGGCATGCTTTTCACGTCGTTTGGTAGAAATCCACACGCGCGTTCTGCCAAAAGCACCATTTGCATGCCTATCGTGTGGTTTTGCAGAAAACTGCGTCCGCGTCTAACAAAGGATGCATGCGCATGCTTAAAACGCGCTTTGGCACAAATCCATGTGCGGATGTTAAAAAGAGCAGCATCGGCATGCTTTTCACGTCGTTTGGTAGAAATCCACACGCGCGTTCGGCCAAAAGCACCATTTGCATGCATATCGTGTGGTTTTGCAGAAAACTGCGTCCGCGTCTACCAAAAGATGCATGTGCATGCTAAAAACGCGTTTTGGCACAAATCCATGTGCGGATGTTAAAAAGAGCAGCATCGGCATGCTTTTCACGTCGTTTGGTAGAAATCCACACGCGCGTTCTGCCAAAAGCACCATTTGCATGCATATCGTGTGGTTTTGCAGAAAACTGCGTCCGCGTCTACCAAAAGATGCATGTGCATGCTAAAAACGCGTTTTGGCACAAATCCATGTGCGGATGTTAAAAAGAGCAGCATCGGCATGCTTTTCACGTCGTTTGGTAGAAATCCACGCGCGCGTTCTGCCAAAAGCACCATTTGCATGCATATCGTGTGGTTTTGCAGAAAACTGCGTCCGCGTCTACCAAAAGATGCATGCGCATGCTTAAAACGCGTTTTGGCACAAATCCATGTGCGGGTGCTAAAAAGAGCAGCATCGGCATGCTTTTCACGTCGTTTGGTAGAAATCCACACGGGCGTTCTGCCAAAAGCACCATTTGCATGCATATCGTGTGGTTTTGCAGAAAACTGCGTCCGCGTCTACCAAAAGATGCATGTGCATGCTAAAAACGCGTTTTGGCACAAATCCATGTGCGGATGTTAAAAAGAGCAGCATCGGCATGCTTTTCACGTCGTTTGGTAGAAATCCACACGCGCGTTCTGCCAAAAGCACCATTTGCATGCATATCGTGTGGTTTTGCAGAAAACTGCGTCCGCGTCTACCAAAAGATGCATGTGCATGCTAAAAACGCGTTTTGGCACAAATCCATGTGCGGATGTTAAAAAGAGCAGCATCGGCATGCTTTTCACGTCGTTTGGTAGAAATCCACGCGCGCGTTCTGCCAAAAGCACCATTTGCATGCATATCGTGTGGTTTTGCAGAAAACTGCGTCCGCGTCTACCAAAAGATGCATGCGCATGCTTAAAACGCGTTTTGGCACAAATCCATGTGCGGGTGCTAAAAAGAGCAGCATCGGCATGCTTTTCACGTCGTTTGGTAGAAATCCACACGCGCGTTCTGCCAAAAGCACCATTTGCATGCCTATCGTGAGGTTTTGCAGAAAACTGCGTCCGCGTCTACCAAAAGATGCATGCGCATGCTTAAAACGCGCTTTGGCACAAATCCATGTGCGGATGTTAAAAAGAGCAGCATCGGCATGCTTTTCACGTCGTTTGGTAGAAATCCACGCGCGCGTTCTGCCAAAAGCACGATTTGCATGCATATCGTGTGGTTTTGCAGAAAACTGCGTCCGCGTCTACCAAAAGATGCATGCGCATGCTTAAAACGCGTTTTGGCACAAATCCATGTGCGGGTGCTAAAAAGAGCAGCATCGGCATGCTTTTCACGTCGTTTGGTAGAAATCCACACGCGCGTTCTGCCAAAAGCACCATTTGCATGCATATCGTGTGGTTTTGCAGAAAACTGCGTCCGCGTCTACCAAAAGATGCATGTGCATGCTAAAAACGCGTTTTGGCACAAATCCATGTGCGGATGTTAAAAAGAGCAGCATCGGCATGCTTTTCACGTCGTTTGGTAGAAATCCACACGCGCGTTCTGCCAAAAGCACCATTTGCATGCATATCGTGTGGTTTTGCAGAAAACTGCGTCCGCGTCTACCAAAAGATGCATGCGCATGCTAAAAACGCGTTTTGGCACAAATCCATGTGCGGATGTTAAAAAGAGCAGCATCGGCATGCTTTTCACGTCGTTTGGTAGAAATCCACACGCGCGTTCTGCCAAAAGCACCATTTGCATGCATATCGTGTGGTTTTGCAGAAAACTGCGTCCGCGTCTACCAAAAGATGCATGTGCATGCTAAAAACGCGTTTTGGCACAAATCCATGTGCGGATGTTAAAAAGAGCAGCATCGGCATGCTTTTCACGTCGTTTGGTAGAAATCCACGCGCGCGTTCTGCCAAAAGCACCATTTGCATGCATATCGTGTGGTTTTGCAGAAAACTGCGTCCGCGTCTACCAAAAGATGCATGCGCATGCTTAAAACGCGTTTTGGCACAAATCCATGTGCGGGTGCTAAAAAGAGCAGCATCGGCATGCTTTTCACGTCGTTTGGTAGAAATCCACACGCGCGTTCTGCCAAAAGCACCATTTGCATGCCTATCGTGAGGTTTTGCAGAAAACTGCGTCCGCGTCTACCAAAAGATGCATGCGCATGCTTAAAACGCGCTTTGGCACAAATCCATGTGCGGATGTTAAAAAGAGCAGCATCGGCATGCTTTTCACGTCGTTTGGTAGAAATCCACGCGCGCGTTCTGCCAAAAGCACGATTTGCATGCATATCGTGTGGTTTTGCAGAAAACTGCGTCCGCGTCTACCAAAAGATGCATGCGCATGCTTAAAACGCGTTTTGGCACAAATCCATGTGCGGGTGCTAAAAAGAGCAGCATCGGCATGCTTTTCACGTCGTTTGGTAGAAATCCACACGCGCGTTCTGCCAAAAGCACCATTTGCATGCATATCGTGTGGTTTTGCAGAAAACTGCGTCCGCGTCTACCAAAAGATGCATGTGCATGCTAAAACGCGTTTTGGCACAAATCCATGTGCGGATGTTAAAAAGAGCAGCATCGGCATGCTTTTCACGTCGTTTGGTAGAAATCCACACGCGCGTTCTGCCAAAAGCACCATTTGCATGCATATCGTGTGGTTTTGCAGAAAACTGCGTCCGCGTCTACCAAAAGATGCATGCGCATGCTAAAAACGCGTTTTGGCACAAATCCATGTGCGGATGTTAAAAAGAGCAGCATCGGCATGCTTTTCACGTCGTTTGGTAGAAATCCACACGCGCGTTCTGCCAAAAGCACCATTTGCATGCATATCGTGTGGTTTTGCAGAAAACTGCGTCCGCGTCTACCAAAAGATGCAGGTGCATGCTAAAAACGCGTTTTGGCACAAATCCATGTGCGGATGTTAAAAAGAGCAGCATCGGCATGCTTTTCACGTCGTTTGGTAGAAATCCACGCGCGCGTTCTGCCAAAAGCACCATTTGCATGCCTATCGTGTGGTTTTGCAGAAAACTGCGTCCGCGTCTACCAAAAGATGCATGCGCATGCTTTGGCACAAATCCATGCGCGGATGTTAAAAAGAGCAGCATCGGCATGCTTTTCACGTCGTTTGGTAGAAATCCACACGCGCGTTCTGCCAAAAGCACCATTTGCATGCCTATCGTGTGGTTTTGCAGAAAACTGCGTCCGCGTCTACCAAAAGATGCATGCGCATGCTTAAAACGCGCTTTCGCACAAATCCATGTGCGGATGTTAAAAAGAGCAGCATCGGCATGCTTTTCACGTCGTTTGGTAGAAATCCACGCGCGCGTTCTGCCAAAAGCACCATTTGCATGCCTATCGTGTGGTTTTGCAGAAAACTGCGTCCGCGTCTACCAAAAGATGCATGCGCATGCTTAAAACGCGTTTTGGCACAAATCCATGTGCGGGTGCTAAAAAGAGCAGCATCGGCATGCTTTTCACGTCGTTTGGTAGAAATCCACACGCGCGTTCTGCCAAAAGCACCATTTGCATGCCTATCGTGTGGTTTTGCAGAAAACTGCGTCCGCGTCTACCAAAAGATGCATGCGCATGCTTAAAACGCGTTTTGGCACAAATCCATGTGCGGATGTTAAAAAGAGCAGCATCGGCATGCTTTTCACGTCGTTTGGTAGAAATCCACACGCGCGTTCTGCCAAAAGCACCATTTGCATGCATATCGTGTGGTTTTGCAGAAAACTGCGTCCGCGTCTACCAAAAGATGCATGCGCATGCTAAAAACGCGTTTTGGCACAAATCCATGTGCGGATGTTAAAAAGAGCAGCATAGGCATGCTTTTCACGTCGTTTGGTAGAAATCCACGCGCGCGTTCTGCCAAAAGCACCATTTGCATGCATATCGTGTGGTTTTGCAGAAAACTGCGTCCGCGTCTACCAAAAGATGCATGCGCATGCTTAAAACGCGTTTTGGCACAAATCCATGTGCGGGTGCTAAAAAGAGCAGCATCGGCATGCTTTTCACGTCGTTTGGTAGAAATCCACACGCGCGTTCTGCCAAAAGCACCATTTGCATGCATATCGTGAGGTTTTGCAGAAAACTGCGTCCGCGTCTACCAAAACATGCATGCGCATGCTTAAAACGCGCTTTGGCACAAATCCATGTGCGGATGTTAAAAAGAGCAGCATCGGCATGCTTTTCACGTCGTTTGGTAGAAATCCACGCGCGCGTTCTGCCAAAAGCACCATTTGCATGCATATCGTGTGGTTTTGCAGAAAACTGCGTCCGCGTCTACCAAAAGATGCATGTGCATGCTAAAAACGCGTTTTGGCACAAATCCATGTGCGGATGTTAAAAAGAGCAGCATCGGCATGCTTTTCACGTCGTTTGGTAGAAATCCACACGCGCGTTCTGCCAAAAGCACCATTTGCATGCATATCGTGTGGTTTTGCAGAAAACTGCGTCCGCGTCTACCAAAAGATGCATGCGCATGCTAAAAACGCGTTTTGGCACAAATCCATGTGCGGATGTTAAAAAGAGCAGCATCGGCATGCTTTTCACGTCGTTTGGTAGAAATCCACACGCGCGTTCTGCCAAAAGCACCATTTGCATGCATATCGTGTGGTTTTGCAGAAAACTGCGTCCGCGTCTACCAAAAGATGCATGTGCATGCTAAAAACGCGTTTTGGCACAAATCCATGTGCGGATGTTAAAAAGAGCAGCATCGGCATGCTTTTCACGTCGTTTGGTAGAAATCCACGCGCGCGTTCTGCCAAAAGCACCATTTGCATGCCTATCGTGTGGTTTTGCAGAAAACTGCGTCCGCGTCTACCAAAAGATGCATGCGCATGCTTTGGCACAAATCCATGCGCGGATGTTAAAAAGAGCAGCATCGGCATGCTTTTCACGTCGTTTGGTAGAAATCCACACGCGCGTTCTGCCAAAAGCACCATTTGCATGCCTATCGTGTGGTTTTGCAGAAAACTGCGTCCGCGTCTACCAAAAGATGCATGCGCATGCTTAAAACGCGCTTTCGCACAAATCCATGTGCGGATGTTAAAAAGAGCAGCATCGGCATGCTTTTCACGTCGTTTGGTAGAAATCCACGCGCGCGTTCTGCCAAAAGCACCATTTGCATGCCTATCGTGTGGTTTTGCAGAAAACTGCGTCCGCGTCTACCAAAAGATGCATGCGCATGCTTAAAACGCGTTTTGGCACAAATCCATGTGCGGGTGCTAAAAAGAGCAGCATCGGCATGCTTTTCACGTCGTTTGGTAGAAATCCACACGCGCGTTCTGCCAAAAGCACCATTTGCATGCCTATCGTGTGGTTTTGCAGAAAACTGCGTCCGCGTCTACCAAAAGATGCATGCGCATGCTTAAAACGCGTTTTGGCACAAATCCATGTGCGGATGTTAAAAAGAGCAGCATCGGCATGCTTTTCACGTCGTTTGGTAGAAATCCACACGCGCGTTCTGCCAAAAGCACCATTTGCATGCATATCGTGTGGTTTTGCAGAAAACTGCGTCCGCGTCTACCAAAAGATGCATGCGCATGCTAAAAACGCGTTTTGGCACAAATCCATGTGCGGATGTTAAAAAGAGCAGCATAGGCATGCTTTTCACGTCGTTTGGTAGAAATCCACGCGCGCGTTCTGCCAAAAGCACCATTTGCATGCATATCGTGTGGTTTTGCAGAAAACTGCGTCCGCGTCTACCAAAAGATGCATGCGCATGCTTAAAACGCGTTTTGGCACAAATCCATGTGCGGGTGCTAAAAAGAGCAGCATCGGCATGCTTTTCACGTCGTTTGGTAGAAATCCACACGCGCGTTCTGCCAAAAGCACCATTTGCATGCATATCGTGAGGTTTTGCAGAAAACTGCGTCCGCGTCTACCAAAACATGCATGCGCATGCTTAAAACGCGCTTTGGCACAAATCCATGTGCGGATGTTAAAAAGAGCAGCATCGGCATGCTTTTCACGTCGTTTGGTAGAAATCCACGCGCGCGTTCTGCCAAAAGCACCATTTGCATGCATATCGTGTGGTTTTGCAGAAAACTGCGTCCGCGTCTACCAAAAGATGCATGTGCATGCTAAAAACGCGTTTTGGCACAAATCCATGTGCGGATGTTAAAAAGAGCAGCATCGGCATGCTTTTCACGTCGTTTGGTAGAAATCCACACGCGCGTTCTGCCAAAAGCACCATTTGCATGCATATCGTGTGGTTTTGCAGAAAACTGCGTCCGCGTCTACCAAAAGATGCATGTGCATGCTAAAAACGCGTTTTGGCACAAATCCATGTGCGGATGTTAAAAAGAGCAGCATCGGCATGCTTTTCACGTCGTTTGGTAGAAATCCACGCGCGCGTTCTGCCAAAAGCACCATTTGCATGCATATCGTGTGGTTTTGCAGAAAACTGCGTCCGCGTCTACCAAAAGATGCATGCGCATGCTTAAAACGCGTTTTGGCACAAATCCATGTGCGGGTGCTAAAAAGAGCAGCATCGGCATGCTTTTCACGTCGTTTGGTAGAAATCCACACGCGCGTTCTGCCAAAAGCACCATTTGCATGCCTATCGTGTGGTTTTGCAGAAAACTGCGTCCGCGTCTACCAAAAAATGCATGCGCATGCTTAAAACGCGTTTTGGCACAAATCCATGTGCGGATGTTAAAAAGAGCAGCATCGGCATGCTTTTCACGTCGTTTGGTAGAAATCCACACGCGCGTTCTGCCAAAAGCACCATTTGCATGCATATCGTGTGGTTTTGCAGAAAACTGCGTCCGCGTCTACCAAAAGATGCATGTGCATGCTAAAAACGCGTTTTGGCACAAATCCATGTGCGGATGTTAAAAAGAGCAGCATCGGCATGCTTTTCACGTCGTTTGGTAGAAATCCACACGCGCGTTCTGCCAAAAGCACCATTTGCATGCATATCGTGTGGTTTTGCAGAAAACTGCGTCCCCGTCTACCAAAAGATGCATGTGCATGCTAAAAACGCGTTTTGGCACAAATCCATGTGCGGATGTTAAAAAGAGCAGCATCGGCATGCTTTTCACGTCGTTTGGTAGAAATCCACGCGCGCGTTCTGCCAAAAGCACCATTTGCATGCATATCGTGTGGTTTTGCAGAAAACTGCGTCCGCGTCTACCAAAAGATGCATGCGCATGCTTAAAACGCGTTTTGGCACAAATCCATGTGCGGGTGCTAAAAAGAGCAGCATCGGCATGCTTTTCACGTCGTTTGGTAGAAATCCACACGCGCGTTCTGCCAAAAGCACCATTTGCATGCCTATCGTGTGGTTTTGCAGAAAACTGCGTCCGCGTCTACCAAAAGATGCATGTGCATGCTAAAAACGCGTTTTGGCACAAATCCATGTGCGGGTGTTAAAAAGAGCAGCATCGGCATGCTTTTCACGTCGTTTGGTAGAAATCCACGCGCGCGTTCTGCCAAAAGCACCATTTGCATGCATATCGTGTGGTTTTGCAGAAAACTGCGTCCGCGTCTACCAAAAGATGCATGCGCATGCTTAAAACGCGTTTTGGCACAAATCCATGTGCGGGTGCTAAAAAGAGCAGCATCGGCATGCTTTTCACGTCGTTTGGTAGAAATCCACACGCGCGTTGTGCCAAAAGCACCATTTGCATGCCTATCGTGTGGTTTTGCAGAAAACTGCGTCCGCGTCTACCAAAAGATGCATGCGCATGCTAAAAACGCGTTTTGGCACAAATCCATGTGCGGATGTTAAAAAGAGCAGCATCGGCATGCTTTTCACGTCGTTTGGTAGAAATCCACACGTGCGTTCTGCCAAAAGCACCATTTGCATGCCTATCGTGTGGTTTTGCAGAAAACTGCGTCCGCGTCTACCAAAAGATGCATGCGCATGCTTAAAACGCGCTTTGGCACAAATCCATGTGCGGATGTTAAAAAGAGCAGCATCGGCATGCTTTTCACGTCGTTTGGTAGAAATCCACGCGCGCGTTCTGCCAAAAGCACCATTTGCATGCATATCGTGTGGTTTTGCAGAAAACTGCGTCCGCGTCTACCAAAAGATGCATGCGCATGCTTAAAACGCGTTTTGGCACAAATCCATGTGCGGGTGCTAAAAAGAGCAGCATCGGCATGCTTTTCACGTCGTTTGGTAGAAATCCACACGCGCGTTCTGCCAAAAGCACCATTTGCATGCCTATCGTGTGGTTTTGCAGAAAACTGCGTCCGCGTCTACCAAAAGATGCATGCGCATGCTTAAAACGCGCTTTGGCACAAATCCATGTGCGGATGTTAAAAAGAGCAGCATCGGCATGCTTTTCACGTCGTTTGGTAGAAATCCACACGCGCGTTCTGCCAAAAGCACCATTTGCATGCATATCGTGTGGTTTTGCAGAAAACTGCGTCCGCGTCTACCAAAAGATGCATGTGCATGCTAAAAACGCGTTTTGGCACAAATCCATGTGCGGATGTTAAAAAGAGCAGCATCGGCATGCTTTTCACGTCGTTTGGTAGAAATCCACACGCGCGTTCTGCCAAAAGCACCATTTGCATGCATATCGTGTGGTTTTGCAGAAAACTGCGTCCGCGTCTACCAAAGATGCATGTGCATGCTAAAAACGCGTTTTGGCACAAATCCATGTGCGGATGTTAAAAAGAGCAGCATCGGCATGCTTTTCACGTCGTTTGGTAGAAATCCACGTGCGCGTTCTGCCAAAAGCACCATTTGCATGCCTATCGTGTGGTTTTGCAGAAAACTGCGTCCGCGTCTACCAAAAGATGCATGCGCATGCTTAAAACGCGTTTTGGCACAAATCCATGTGCGGGTGCTAAAAAGAGCAGCATCGGCATGCTTTTCACGTCGTTTGGTAGAAATCCACACGCGCGTTCTGCCAAAAGCACCATTTGCATGCCTATCGTGTGGTTTTGCAGAAAACTGCGTCCGCATCTACCAAAAGATGCATGCGCATGCTTAAAACGCGTTTTGGCACAAATCCATGTGCGGATGTTAAAAAGAGCAGCATCGGCATGCTTTTCACGTCGTTTGGTAGAAATCCACACGCGCGTTCTGCCAAAAGCACCATTTGCATGCATATCGTGTGGTTTTGCAGAAAACTGCGTCCGCGTCTACCAAAAGATGCATGTGCATGCTAAAAACGCGTTTTGGCACAAATCCATGTGCGGATGTTAAAAAGAGCAGCATCGGCATGCTTTTCACGTCGTTTGGTAGAAATCCACACGCGCGTTCTGCCAAAAGCACCATTTGCATGCATATCGTGTGGTTTTGCAGAAAACTGCGTCCGCGTCTACCAAAAGATGCATGTGCATGCTAAAAACGCGTTTTGGCACAAATCCATGTGCGGATGTTAAAAAGAGCAGCATCGGCATGCTTTTCACGTCGTTTGGTAGAAATCCACGCGCGCGTTCTGCCAAAAGCACCATTTGCATGCATATCGTGTGGTTTTGCAGAAAACTGCGTCCGCGTCTACCAAAAGATGCATGCGCATGCTTAAAACGCGTTTTGGCACAAATCCATGTGCGGGTGCTAAAAAGAGCAGCATCGGCATGCTTTTCACGTCGTTTGGTAGAAATCCACACGCGCGTTCTGCCAAAAGCACCATTTGCATGCCTATCGTGTGGTTTTGCAGAAAACTGCGTCCGCGTCTACCAAAAGATGCATGTGCATGCTAAAAACGCGTTTTGGCACAAATCCATGTGCGGGTGTTAAAAAGAGCAGCATCGGCATGCTTTTCACGTCGTTTGGTAGAAATCCACGCGCGCGTTCTGCCAAAAGCACCATTTGCATGCATATCGTGTGGTTTTGCAGAAAACTGCGTCCGCGTCTACCAAAAGATGCATGCGCATGCTTAAAACGCGTTTTGGCACAAATCCATGTGCGGGTGCTAAAAAGAGCAGCATCGGCATGCTTTTCACGTCGTTTGGTAGAAATCCACACGCGCGTTCTGCCAAAAGCACCATTTGCATGCCTATCGTGTGGTTTTGCAGAAAACTGCGTCCGCGTCTACCAAAAGATGCATGTGCATGCTAAAAACGCGTTTTGGAACAAATCCATGTGCGGATGTTAAAAAGAGCAGCATCGGCATGCTTTTCACGTCGTTTGGTAGAAATCCACACGCGCGTTCTGCCAAAAGCACCATTTGCATGCATATCGTGTGGTTTTGCAGAAAACTGCGTCCGCGTCTACCAAAAGATGCATGTGCATGCTAAAAACGCGTTTTGGCACAAATCCATGTGCGGATGTTAAAAAGAGCAGCATCGGCATGCTTTTCACGTCGTTTGGTAGAAATCCACGCGCGCGTTCTGCCAAAAGCACCATTTGCATGCCTATCGTGTGGTTTTGCAGAAAACTGCGTCCGCGTCTACCAAAAGATGCATGCGCATGCTTAAAACGCGTTTTGGCACAAATCCATGTGCGGATGTTAAAAAGAGCAGCATCGGCATGCTTTTCACGTCGTTTGGTAGAAATCCACGCGCGCGTTCTGCCAAAAGCACCATTGGCATGCCTATCGTGTGGTTTTGCAGAAAACTGCGTCCGCGTCTACCAAAAGATGCATGCGCATGCTTAAAACGCGCTTTGGCACAAATCCATGCGCGGATGTTAAAAAGAGCAGCATCGGCATGCTTTTCACGTCGTTTGGTAGAAATCCACACGCGCGTTCTGCCAAAAGCACCATTTGCATGCCTATCGTGAGGTTTTGCAGAAAACTGCGTCCGCGTCTACCAAAAGATGCATGCGCATGCTTAAAACGCGCTTTGGCACAAATCCATGTGCGGATGTTAAAAAGAGCAGCATCGGCATGCTTTTCACGTCGTTTGGTAGAAATCCACGCGCGCGTTCTGCCAAAAGCACCATTTGCATGCATATCGTGTGGTTTTGCAGAAAACTGCGTCCGCGTCTACCAAAAGATGCATGCGCATGCTTAAACCGCGTTTTGGCACAAATCCATGTGCGGATGTTCAAAAGAGCAGCATCGGCATGCTTTTCACGTCGTTTGGTAGAAATCCACACGCGCGTTCTGCCAAAAGCACCATTTGCATGCATATCGTGTGGTTTTGCAGAAAACTGCGTCCGCGTCTACCAAAAGATGCATGCGCATGCTTAAAACGCGCTTTGGCACAAATCCATGTGCGGATGTTAAAAAGAGCAGCATCGGCATGCTTTT